>NW_022739323.1:0-3337 GCF_011630105.1 Anneissia japonica
CGACTTGACCGATGCCTTCGCTTCCCGTCTTGTTGAGTATCCGGATTCCCAGCTCCTTGGCACCTTTGTCGCAGAACTCGGCGGAACCGAAGTCAACGAGTCTGAAGCGGTTGTCGACCCTGCTGTACGTCAAGTTATTCGGGGTGATGTCGTTGTGCACCACGCCCGATTTGGCGAGGAAAGTCAGAGCCTCGCACAGGTGCAGCGCCAGCGTCCTGACGCACGGAATTATCCCGTGACCGTATCTCAACGTTTGCAGATCGCATCCTTCGTTCGTCATCGTTATGGATGCGACGACGTTGTTCTTGAACGTGGCGCCGAGTAGTCGGGGCGTGAATTTTCTCGCCTGATCTGTCCGTTTCAGATGAGCGAGAATCGCCGTTTCCTTGCTGCCGCTGAGATTATCTAGCTCGGAACCTAACTCCAAGATTTTTTCTCAACGATCCTGACGTCGTCCTTCATTGATTTTACCACGCCGTAACTTCCAACGCCGTACACTCGAATCGCTCCGAACATGGAGGCGGTGTTCGGCAACGATTCGTACTTTGTTTTGCTTATTCGCGTATTTCGCCCGTCGTTCAGTTCGTCCCGAGGAGATGCCATCTTCGTCGAAAGTCTATCGCTGGCAGCGAGGAAAGGAGAAGTCTAAGAAAGCGAAGAGAACGAATGCGAGATACGAAGCGCTTGTATCCGAACGCAAATGGGTGATATTGGAACGGTTTTCTCCAGGAGACGATTGGAGCGCTCTGCTGCCTACCTTGCACGTTACTCCGGAGACGATGTCCTACGAAATGACAAGCAAACCTAGCTGGAAAGTCGTATTAGGCGAGTACGCGTCGCACCTGCTGAGCGTCCTCGGGGTCACGCTGCTGCCGAGTCGCAACGACAACTCGAACCTCGCGTTCGGCGAAGTGTTCGACTGGCCGGACGGCGTCGGGCGTTTCTCCGACGCCGGTATGTCGTACGACGAAACGAGAGACTCAGTGATCATCAAAGAAAAACCCATCAGCAGGGCGGATTCGTCTATATCGAGCATGATCGACGCCAGACTCAAGATCGTCGAACGTGGCGGTGCCAGTGACAACGACGTGGACGACTCAGGACGGAAGACCTCCGAACGACCGAGGCGCCAACCTACGACGTACGCGTGCAATGAAAGCAAGAAAGCTGAGGACCGTCCAAGGCCGAATCCTGTGCGCTCCAGAAGTCCCGTCGTCGAGTTCGACCGACCTTTGCACGTTGTGCCACCCGTCGAGTTTTCGCACACTCCTCGAATGTTGCGCCTGTTCGTGTCCATGACCACAGATCCGGACGCAGCTCTCGCCTCCCTGTCCCTCGAACTGCTGGTGGCTGCGAAGATAAAGAGCGCGTGCAAAATTCGTCGCCTGCTTTCCTTCCTGTGCGACGCCAGACCGAACGTCGATTCGGATCCCGAGTTGGTGTCGCGATCGCGAAACTTTTGGTTTCGAATGGAGTGCGCCGGAATCCATCAGTACAACTGGCACTCCCAGACACCGTCGTCCGTCGTCTCCGTTACCAAGGAGGTGGCCAGCAGCTTCACTTCCTCGTTGTCGTCGTCGTCGTCTTCTTCATTTTCTTCATACTCCGGAGCGCGACCGAGCATCCGTTCGGCACTGCTGTGGGACTTGGCGGCGTTCGTCAGCGGCAGACGCGCTCCTTACTCGTTCGAAGCAGTGAAGCTGCGGTGCTTCTTGAACGAGGCGAGAGGTTCTCCGTCTGAAAAAAACAGTAGAGGAAGCGCTGGAGCAATTCCTAAGCGACGTCTCAAGACGAAAAGTGGGGACGACGCTGTCTTTGGAAGCGCAAAGATTGGGACTGGAACGTCACGATCTTCTCGACGGTCTGCGCATCGACTTGGCTGACGTGGTTTGACTTCGACGCTCCCAGTGTCAGCTTCAGGTCCTCCGTGCCGGGTCTCGAGTTCGCCCAGGAACAGCGCCTCGAGATCTCCGCGTACGACGAGGCGGTGCGCGTCACGCAGCACGTCAGGCACAGCATCCCGTACATGCACGCCTCCTCGTTCGACGGCGTGACCGCCGAGATGGCCAGCAGGCAGAACGAAGATTACAAAACCAGTCTCTCGTCCTTTCCGTTGGTGCTGGCTTCCGTCGAACCGAGGGACGCCGACGGTGCCAACCGCCGTCCGCCGACCGACGTCCGCGTACTGGAGGTTGGTCGGCGTGTCGCGGACGCGTGTGTGTACTCGACACCCGTCCGCGTACTCCAAGTCCGTCGTGCACTCCACGTCCGTCTACTCGACGTTTGCGTACTCGAGATGGGTCCGCGGGTCGCGGACGCAAGTGTGTACTCGACATCCGTCCGTCTACTCGACGTCCGCGTACTCGAGGTCGGTTGGCGAGTCCCGAACAAAAATTATTTCCAGTTTCATAAAATTTTTCAAAATAGAGACTCGTCTTGTCTGCCTTAACGACGTACGCGAACACGGTAGTCGAGTCGAGGACACGTCGATGTACTTAGCATTCGTCCGTCTATTCGACGTCCGCATACTCGAGGTCGGTCGGAGGGTCGCGGACGCGAGTGTGTACTTGACATCGTGTAGTCCAAGTCCGTCTACTCTACGTCCGCGTACTGGAGTTCGGTCGGCGGGACGAAGAGGCGAGTGTGTACTCGACATCCGTTCGTGTACTCCACGTCCGTGTACTGACGTCCGCGTACTCGATGTCGGTCGGCGAGTCTCGGAAGCGAGTGTATACTCGACATTCGTTCGTGTACTCGACGTCCGCGTATTCAAGATCGGTCTGCGGGTCGCGGACGCGAGTGTATACTCGACATCCGTCCGTGTACTCCACGTACGCCTACACGACGTCCGCGTACTCGAGGTCGGTGAGCGAGTCGCGGACACAAATTATTTCCAGTTTCAGAAAATTTTTCCAATGTTGAAATTAGAGACTCGTCTTGTCTGCCGTATCGGCCTATGCGACGACGGTAGTCGAGTGGAGGACACGTCTGTCTTCTCGACGTCCGCGTACTCGTGGTCGGTCGGCGAGACGCACACGCGAGTGTGTACTCGAAGTCCTTCCGTGTACTCGACGTCCGCGTACTCGAGGTCGGTCGGCAGGACTTTCGAAAATATTTCTAAGTAAAAAAAATCTCGAAATTCTTTCTAAGTCCAGCTTTTAGAAAAATTTTTCTAAGTCCAGATTTTCGAATTTTTTCTAAGTCCAGAAATCTCGAACTTTTTTGTAAGTCCAGCTTTTAGAAAAATTTTTCTAAGTCCAGATTTTCCAATTTTTTCTAAGTCCAGAAATCCGTGTACTCCACGTCCGTCCGTCTTCTCGACGTCCGCGTACCTGTG
>NW_022739324.1:0-9969 GCF_011630105.1 Anneissia japonica
CAAAGAACTGAAATACACACCATTATGTTGAGATTTAATATTTTAACAATAATTATGTCAACATCAGCAAATGTTTTTGACATAATATTGAATTCCAACATAAGGGCGTGCATTTCAATACTTGTAATATGTACTATACTTTCTTACCTGACATGAGAAAAACGTTTAAAAGCAATAAATAAGCAACGTTAGATGGGTTGAGTCCAAGTATTGTTAAGCTGTAGCAACGATGATTAGTAAGCCTTTTTGTTTTATTTTTAATATATAACTAGTTGAGGGCATCATATTTGTTTTCCAAATACATTAAAGCTAGGAAGATAACGCCAGAGTATAAAGCAGGATACAAATTAGATCTGGACAATACAACAAATGACAAAAAGAAATATCAGTTACAAAAATATTCAATATAGTGCATTATGTAAGAATTGTTTCATTTTTAGATGAGTATTTCTTACGCAATTGTTTTTTTGTTTTTTGTTTTTTTTTTAATCCGTCTCAATGTACTAAATACGAAGCTGCACTGCCGGAACAAAGAAGAATAACATATGATATATGGGTTTTATTTTAGGACCATTGTTATTCATTATTCATTAACTATTTTATTTATTTTATTTGCTGATGATACACACTTTTTTTCATGGTTAAAGGCCAACCGATTATCACTGAATTCAAGTAAATGCAGCTAAATCCTATTTAACAAAAATAAAAAAGTTACTGGATTAAATCATTCATAAAATATTTTTAATGATCAAGTTCGAGGAGTAGAAAAATCAAAATTTCTAGGTGTGTACGTAGGTAAACAATTAACACAAAGATATCCAAGACTATAGAAGGTTTTTGTACATTTTCCCCTATAAATTACCTTGTTTTTCCATATTTCTTCCGTATTGTAATGTAATCTGGAGTAACACATTTCAGTCGGACCTGAAAAAGCTAACTATACTCCAAATCAAAAGACGATATGCATAATGTAAAATTCCTCTTTAACAGATAACACTGGTCCTTCTTTAAGGAAATAACATCTAATGACTCTAAAAAATAATAACACTTACAAGCAATATATATTTGTCCATAACTGCGTTTAATAACAATTACTAAAACACTTTTATGATATGTTTGAAGTTAACGAAAAAATATATTTAACAACAACACGAAATCTTCTTCATATATTATACACCTCAACAATCATGAGACTTCACTGCTTTAGCAAAGTATTCGATATTCCGGTGCTAAACTCAGCAATAAATTGACATTCGTGATGAAGAATATTACAGATATTAATTGCTTTAAAAATAATATGAAATCTCATATATTATATGTACCCGTATTTTAAAGGTAAGTTTTGTTAAATATTAATGCATTTTAATAGCAGTTATTATAATTTTTCATATGGAAAAGTTGTTCTCGTAAATGTTTTTTAGATATCATTTTTCTAATTTACATTTTGTTAAATGTTTTTTTTTTCTTTCCTTTTTTTCCCCCTTTTTTTTGTTTAGGGTATCCCTACTACAAGCTATTTTCATTTTTTTTTAATGGAAATAATGTTATTGAATCTGAATCTATGACGGAACATTGTTTTTGGTACGTGTATGAATATGCTGATCATTTGCATAATTAATAATTCACTAATTAGGTAATTTAGACGAGTTCCCAATTAAAGTTTGGTAAGTTCGATAGGTTTTTGGCTTTGGACATTACAATATGGTACAATAAGCGATGAGTCTATTGTTTTTGGTACGTGTTTAAATTGCTTATTTGCTTCTTTCCATAATTAATATTTATGCTTAACACGATAATGATAATAATTATTGTTAACTTATACAGTGCATATTAACTAACCTCTATCCGCTTTACATTATTAACCCGGTCATTCGATCAATAAGCACATCAAAAACAACACTCATGCCCTATAATGTTGTAGCTGTAATCAGCGCGTGTTTGTGTTTGAAACTACCAGGTGCCCACTTGTACTCCCGGGTGGAGAGAGACAACTGTAGATAGAGTACCTTGCCCAAGGACACAAGCGAGATTTTCGACGACCTCAAGGTTGGGAGTCCAAGCCACAACCAATGCCCCAACCACTTCTACAAATAACTAAAGATGACTGAAGATGATAACTACGATAACTTAAGATGGTAAGTCCGATTGCTTTCAAATTGTATTGGCAAGATGGTAATGTGAGACAACTTTTTGAGTTTGGTACTGTACGTGTGCGAATATGTTAATTTTTTATTTGCATAATTATTATTATACTAATGAAGGAAATTACGCGATATAACCATTATAATTCCCGTAAAAATTGCAATTTTTTTTTAAATTGTAATATTTCTTTATGTTTTGGTAATTGTCACTGGTGCAGTAAATTGATATACCACAAAACTGAAGTTTAGTAAGATTGATTAGTGTCAAACTCTTGCTCATCAATCCTAAAAGAAAAACATCACACCATGGGGAGGCTTAGCATTTAGTGTGCAGCGTAACAGGAGCATTTCTAGTTATCATTGTCATCATTATCGTCATCCTCATCACCATCATCATCATCTTTATCATCATTCTTATGCTCATCATCATGTTATCATCTTTATAATCCACGTCATTCTAGTTATTATCATCATCTTGATTGATGATTTCGTAGCTTTCAACAACGCCCTCTATTGTGTTGAATACCGATGTTCTTTTACGCAGCATTCTCGAGTTTGTGGAAATACTTGCGACTAAATGTTATACTGTAGTCAATCGTGTACATTAATGTTATAACTTAGATAAACAGACACTCCTAAAAATTACATTTATCACCATCATCATCCCCATCACGCACCTCCTCATCTATCATCAAATATTCACCATCCCCCTCATTATAACCTACCTCATTATCTCCCTTTTCCTATATTTATTCTTAGGCCACATTTTTGCCAGAAAACACTCAAATTTAATACGCCCATAATCGGCCTCAGCTGCACACTGCGGTCAATGTATCGCACTTGATCTTAGGGCCTAGGGCCTGGTATAATTTTTTCTAATAAATTGCGATGTATGTAAGCCTTCATTATTAGGAAAATGTTCAGTACTAGACACCGCAGGCCTTCCCCTGGGAAGCTTAGAATAGGCCCATTTAAAGGTATTTAAAGTCTTGCCTAGCTAGCCTGCCTATAATGCAAGAGATTATTGTGTTTCAACATCCGCTCTCCCGCGTGTGGGTAAAAATTTTACAGTTGGACTAAGTGGAGAAACTATAGGAAACCAACGAACCTGAGTGGAGCCTTTATTATTGATATACATCGACTTATTTTTTTTCCGTACGAAACATTTACATAAATATCCACTCGGGCCGTCTCTACGGAAGCAACTGAGTGCCATTCGACTTGACGACTTGTCAAGATAATTATGTTGTCAAGTCGACACAATATACATATCATGTAGGCATGACGATATAGATTATCTTGACAAGTCGACTTACTAAAAATGTTTTGTTGTCATGACGAGATAGGTCATCTTGACATGTCAAAATAATAAAAGTTGTATGTTGTCATGGTGAGATAAATTATCTTGACAAGTCGACATAATAAAAAGTTTATGTTGTCGTGGCGAGATAGGTTATTTTGACAAGTCGACATAATTAAAGTTGTATGTTGTCATGGCGGGATAGATTATCTTGACAAGTCGACATAGTAAAAATTGTATGTTGTCATGCAAAGATAGGTTATCTTGACAAGTCGACATATTAAAAGTTGTATGTTTTCATGGCGAGATAGATTTTCTTGGTAAGTCGACATAATAAAAATGTTATGTTGTCATGGCGAGATAGGTTATCTTGACAAGTCGACATAATAAAAATTGTATGTTTTTATGGCGAGATAGATTATCTTGACAAGTCCACATAATAAAAGTTGTATGTTGTCATGGCGAGATAGATTTTCTTTGCAAGTCGACATAATAAAAATTGTATGTGGTCATGGCGAGATAGGTTATCTTGACAAGTCGACATAATAAAAATTGAATGTTGTCATGGCGAGTTAAATTATCTTGACAAGTCGACATAATAAAAGTTGTATGTTGTCATGGCGAGATAAATTATCTTGACAAGTAGACATAGTATAAATGTTATGCTGTCATGGCATACTTGTCAAGATAATCTATATCGCCATGACAACATACAATATGTATTATGTCGACTTGTCAAGATAATCTATATCGCCATTAGGCAATGGGGTGAATATCATAACGTTCAGTCCCGTTCCAAAATTTTCATAATATTTTCACTCATTATGATAATTATTATAAGAATATTTAAAAGCACCAAAAAAGGTTCGCCCGTCAGAACTTCTGCGAATACGAGAAAATGACGTTTAAACTTACGAAATTGAAAGTTCTTTGCGCTAGATTAGCACAGGACATTTTGTAAACGTCACTGTACTCGTTCGAAAATTGTATTTTTGATACGTAGTTTATTATTTGCGAACTTCGTATTACTGCTTTAAAAACAAATTTAAAAATTATAATGAGATATAGTTTTTATTTTAATTACAGAATACTATGTTTTAGTCTACTATTAAATTGATTTTGTTACAATAACTTCACGTGTTGTTGTACAGCCTACAACAGTAAACAACAACATGGCGACTAGCGGCGGACAATGTGCCGTGTTGTAATAAAGTGTTGTTTTCACCGCGAAGAAATCGCTAGTGAAACTCCAATTCTAGTTACAGCACCAGATTCTTGAAGATTGTTACTTGTATCAAATTATGGATAGTTTTAGACAGTCATAACCGAACTATAGCTGACAAACTTGTGTCGGAACTAGGATATGCCTCTTAGATGAGGGAAAAACATACGAACGAGGATTATGTGATAAGACAATATCCTTACTTTGGCTTCCACTCTGTTTGCTATTGTCGTTACATGGACACGAAATCGATAGCAATGATAAGTTATCATTACCAAGTGTAGTGTAGTCCCGTCAGTACCTTACCCAGACACATTGTACAATATATTAAAAATATTCTTTAAAAAAAGGTGCTGCCTGTGCAGGCCCTACCCCACTTAGCTTCGTGAGTGGATTTCCCGTACGATTGAAAATCGTAACGGTACTGGGTTTGGTCTACAGGAGTTCGTGCTTCGAACAGGTCATTCCATTCATAGAAAAAGCCTTTTGATGGAGAAAGTGTACCTTTTTAGCAAAGGTTTGCCTAGGACTAGGTCGAAACTAACTCCGGCTATATAAAATTGATTATAAGATTGAAAAATATTAATCTTGTTATTGTAGTAGTGATAGATACTATGTACACGTTTAATTATTGTTATGTCATTATATTTACATTTAAATTAATATATTGTTTAAGTATGAATTATTATGTTCATGTAAAAATTAATCATCAATTAAAATTGTATATTTTAAATAATATAGTAGGCATAGTTTAATGGAGATCATCAAATGCGGTTGTAAGACCGGGTGCAATCAAGGCAGATGTCAGTGCAATAAAATGAACATGAAATGCTCCGATCCTGTCTCTTATACACATCTAGATGTGTATAAGAGACAGCTAATGCTCTTGTTCAGGTGAAGCAGTGGTGATTATGACAGTTCGGCATCTGTTTTTCTCATCAGAGTATAATTTATAACCAATATGAAACCTAGACGAAATTTACATAGATGATTTGTTTGATTGAGATTTTAAGTGTTTCTTATTTCATCATTATTATGTATAATATAGAAAATTTAAAAAAGGTAATGTAACCGTGTGACCCTTGAGAATGTAAGAACTTCAGAACCATGAGACTTAACACACAGTGACACAGGAGTACATAAAGCATTATCTATTTTTTTTTAATTTTCTACAGGTATAATAAGGAAAACATTAAAAAGTATAATGTAGCGGTGTAGCCCATGAGAATGTAAGAACTTTGGAACCATAAGATTTAACACACAGTGGCACAGCAGTACGTAAAGCATTATCTATTTTTATTTATTTTGTACAGGTATAATAAAGAAAACTTTAAAAAGTATAATGTAACGGTGTAACCCATGAGAATGTAAGAACTTTGGAACCATGAGATTTAACACACAGTGACACAGGAGTACGTAAAGCATTATCTATTTTTATTCATTTTGTACAGGTATATTATAGAAAATTTTTAAAAAGTATAATATAATGGTGTAACCCATGAGAATATAAGAACTTAGAAGAATGAGACTAAACACACAATGACATAGGAGTATGTAAAGCATTATCTATTTTTATTCATTTTGTACAGGTGTATTATAGAAAATTTTAAAAAGTATAACGAAACGGTGTAACCCATGAGAATGTAAGAACTTAGAACCATGAGACTAAACACACAGTGACACAGGAGTACGTAAAGCATTATCTATTTTTATTTATTATGTATGATGTACAAAAGTTAAAAAAGTACCTTATAATGTAACGGTGTAACCCTTGAGAACTTTAGAACCATGAGAATAATCACACAATGACAAAGGTCTGCGAAACATGAGTCAAAAGAAGTCAAAATACTAATACATTTACTTTAAATTGTTACACAATTATTGTTTTGAAAAGAATATCAAAGAATTGCAATTACAATAATAAAATAGTAAGCAGGTTATGTTGTCTTGGCGAGATAGGTTATCTTGACAAGTCGACATAATAAAAGTTATGTTGTCATGACAAGATACAATTTGTATTATGTCGACTTGTCAAGATAATCTATCTCGCCATGACAACATACAATTTTTACTATGTCGACTTGTCAAGATAATCTATCTCGCCATGACAACATACAATTTTTATTATGTCGACTTGTCAAGATAATCTATCTCGCCATGACAACATACAACTTTTACTATGTCGACTTGCCAAGATAATCTATCTCGCCATGACAACATACAATTTTTACTGTCGACTTGTCAAGATAATCTATCTCGCCATGACGTACAATTTTTACTATGTCGACTTGTCAAGAAAATCTATTTCGCCATGACAACATACAATTTTTACTATGTCGACTTGTCAAGATATTCTATCTCGCCATGGCAACATACAATTTTTATTATGTCGACTTGTCAAGATAATCTATCTCGCCATGACAACATACAATATGTATTATGTCGACTTGTCAAGATAATCTATCTCGCCATGACAACATAATATTTTTACTATGTCGACTTGTCAAGATAATTTTTCTCACCATGACAACATACAACTTTTATTACGTCGACTTGTCAAGATAACCTATCTCGTCATGACAACAAAACATTTTTAGTATGTCGACTTGTCAAGATAATCTATCTCGCCATGTCGACATGATATGTATACTTGACAACATAATTATCTTGACAAGTCGTCAAGTCGAATGGCACGTAGGTGCTTCCGTAGTTATTAATAGTCCTACGCAGTGACTATTTTTACGACGAGTCGTGAAGATAGTTCCCAATGCTATTCTTACGACGATCGCTAGCGCGTGCGCGATAACGTCCCTTGTCGCGGAAAATGAACAAGTCTTGAACTGAGAGAACCGCGACGCTTAATGTAGCCTAAGCCTATCTCTAGGCCCAGAGGAAGATGTCAGCCTATGCAGCGGGGTAGCTAGGAGTGAACTACATGTACACAGCTAGGAATAGCGTACATATTGTAGGCCTAAATTCATACTTTTATAACAGCTCCTTGATCTGGGTGGGTGGCAGTATATATCAAAAATCAATTTCAATTTTGTAAAACACAAAAATCATGCCTAACATGAAAAATTAATATGAGCCAAACGATGTATAGGCCTAACGCCACGGCTAAGCTTACAAATTGTTTTGGTGTTCAATTTTGTGAATGCGAATCCCCACTCGATGGCCGGTATTCCAGGAATTTTAATACCAATTATTTTTATTTATTACTGCTTATTAATTGGTGTTATTTTTCTCTTTTGACAGAGACAACGCAAATGCAAGTCGATTGCTTTGAGACACGTATTGTCATAGTTTGTTGCGTTTCCGGATTATGTGACTTGTTTAAAATTTTAAAATTTGTAGGAGAATTTTTTTGTTTATTCAAAAATAACATTTTGTGTTAATTATGGGATTTTTTATCCTGTCAAAAGCACCAGAGTCGGGGAAGAGCTGGCACCACCACAACCCATACGATCGTAATTAGTACGGTATACATACAATACCTCGTACATACCGTAGCACTGCTCGCACTTCACAGTTTTTTTATTCCTATATACAATTTGACAGCTTAGTAAGGCATGATTGTAATTTCGGAGCTCGAGATTTCATTTTGCCCCAACGACCCTGCTGGAAATTCCCCGACAGGGTGTCCAAATGTCCCCGACGGGGGTCCTTTGTCCTTATGGACCCCGCTGGCGCCGCCCCTTTGATAAAGGTGATGGACTAAAATTCCCCCAAAAGGTTCCCACGCCCATTCCCACGGTACTCTTTAGGTAAAGTTTTGAACATCCTTGACCTTTTATTTCAATTTTGATTGATACATATTCTGATTACTGTTTAAAATACACCAATAAATTCACACATTAAAAATAATATAATGGCCGTTTCGGACTTTCTTTACTTAATACAGTAATATCAAAATTCACTCTGATGAGGCCTATTACCTGTACTAGTTGCTTGGACCATGGACTATAAAAATACTGTATCAGAAAGAATCGTTATGTTTCCATTAACAAATTTCCACGGTACTCTTGGTGGTTAAGCAGACAAATTTTTGCACGCCAGCTTTAGAAAAGTGGGTGCACTTCCACAGGGTTGATGCTGAACATAGACGACTGGCTAATTTTTAGGTGCAACACATGTAATTGTAGGGAACTGTCGTGCGTACGTTTACCTAATAATTAATTAATTCTTGTCAAAATATCGAATTCCAACACGATGGCTTGTACTTAAATACTTGTGTATGTATTATACTTTCTTATTGCATATATTTTACAGAAATCAGATATAAATGCATATTTGATTGAACAAATTAATTCAATATTGTCAAACACATTGGCCTTTATTATGAAGCATTCATAAATTGAAAAGTTACTACTGTATAAAAATAATGTACTGTAACGTCATCGCACTTCACTTCTGGGACTGCAAGAAAAGAACATATTTTTCAATATAGAACACACAGTAGGCCTACTATTTATTTATTTCTTGTTTAACCTGGTTTAACAACTCCGTTAAAACCAACTGTTATCCCTTATGACCGGGATAGATACAGTACTGTACTGTACTAAAATGAAAACGTATGATCAGAACATTAATGGTAATGGAAACGCAACAAACAAGAAAGCAAACGTATGACAAACAATATCTATCACTGATCTCAAACAAATCGACTTACATTTTCGTTGTTTCTTTAAAAGAGAAAATTAACACCAATTAATAAACTGTAATATTAGTAATCAAATAAAAATAATTGGTAATACATTTTCAGGAATACCCGCCATCGAGGGGATTCGTATTCACAAACCCGACATAATTGAAGATGCAAACAATCTTGTAAGCTTTTTGGCCGTTAGGCCTGGAGCATGGGGCCTAGGCTACACATTAAATTTTCATGTTTAATGTTTGTGTTTTACAAAATTGAAAAATTATGTTTATACTGCCATCCACACCAGGGAGCATATACAAGTATGAAGGCCTGCAATAAGTAGGACTAACGCTATTCATAGCTGCGTACAGTAGTTCACTCCTAGGCTGGCATCTACCAAGCCTGTGTGGCCTTTTTCTGGTAAGATAGGCCAGGCTAGTCGCGTTTCGCTCAGTTCAAGACTTTTTCCTCACGACGAGGCACGCTATCGCGCATGCGCTATTAGGCGAGCAGATTATGGCCAAAAAGTCCTCTAAAAATCGTCGAGGTGGCAATGGAAGTACTACCGGCTAATTTTGATATTTTCTGAAAATATAGGTCTGGAGAAGTTCAGAACTCAAAATTACCCAAAATCCCTTTGGGGGAACACCTCCAAATTACGCATTCA
>NW_022739325.1:0-515 GCF_011630105.1 Anneissia japonica
TGAGAAGCCGCAGCGGACGGATCACCGACGAACCCAAGCTCTTCGCGTAACTGCAAAATACGAACTAGTTCCTCAACGGGTTGCGCGGATCTTCGACAACCTCGTTGACGAAAATTCGAACGTCCGCGTCCGCAAGCTCGAAGTCGAGAACCGGGTCGTTCGATCCCCGCTCGTTCGTCATCGTCGTCGTCGTCGCCAGCACGAGTTTTTCTGCCTTGACCGCCAGATCTTCGATCGTATCTCTCAGAGTCTCCAACGAGAAGATGGCTGTGAACAGGTCGGCGTGCAGCCATTCGATACGCCCGCCCGGTTGCCGCGAGAACCTAGGACGAGACCCAAGCTGCACGTTTCCTCCCACTCCCAGATGATCGAGACAGGTCTCTATCATGCCGGCGATCGACTGCAACGACGACGACGACCGGGACTCCGCTACGTCGTTGCCGTTGTGCGTGGCGCACGCGTTTCTCAGTATGCGCATCAGAAGCTCGAAGTAGGGGTTGTCTGAACCGTAACGC
>NW_022739326.1:0-1122 GCF_011630105.1 Anneissia japonica
ATATTATTATTATTATTATTATTACTATTTAGTGTCGTGCTACACGTACATGGTGCAACACTCTTCAGATAAAATTGACTAATGACTAAGATTATTAACACAGATTAATTAATTGTAAAACTGAGCATGTGCAGAGTATATACATACATATATATACATATATATAGGCCTATATATACATACATTTATATATATATATATATATATATATATATATTCAGTATTGTTAACGCTGATGAAGGGAGCAGGAGCTCTTGAGATATATTCGTAAAATAAATTGTCTATCCTGAAATGTCAACCGTATTCATCTTTAATTTGAAAAATTCGCTCCACTATAAAATGTGTGAGTCCTCAAGTTGTATGAAGGGAGAGAGGCTAGTGGATTGATCTTGGGTCCGTAATGATATTGTACAATCCGGGGCATCTGTGGTCTAAACGGTATAACGCTTCCAGAGATAGCAAGAAATTGCGATTTCAATTACCACCCGGTACATCTTGTTTTCATACTACTGTATAATAAGGAACTTATAAAGGAACTATGTTGTTTTGAACGATTTATAACATCATATTCCTATAAAATTAAGCACTTTATTATATTTATTTAATTTATATATATATATATTTGTGTGTATATATATATATGTATATATATATATATATATATATATGTATATATATACTTTTTCATAAGAACACATTTGATAAGAGCACTGTACCGAAGCTGAAATCGCAAACAATTAAAAACAAGCGGAGGTTGAGGTAAAATGACAAATAAGGTTTTTATTTTTTTTAAATAAAAAAAAAAACCACATTTTATCTGTACCTTATTTACAGCACAATAGCTTTAATTATGTATTACAGTATACCCTCTACGGTACATTATACTGCTCTACAATAAGTGCGTTTAAAAAGTATGTGAAGATAATAACAAATTAAGTACATTTTGAACATGAAATCGGAAAAACAAATAAGAACATTGAGCCTAGCCAAAATGTCACTGGTTCTTATATAAAAATAAGGTAATAAGACGCAAAAAAGTGGGTATTCATTTCCATAAAATAATAATAATAATAATAATATTTTTTTGCCGCGGCAGCCTCATCACTTTATATAATATGCCTA
>NW_022739327.1:0-1072 GCF_011630105.1 Anneissia japonica
CAGTAGTACCAATTACACAGTGTGTGAAAAATGCGGCTAACCAAATAGGGCCTACATAACGCACCAACCGGCTCCCAGACAATTCCTAGTGAACTTTTAAATAATGCCTGAGTTTTATAATCAGTACGCTGAGGTTATCAATTATTGCTATTTGAGAACATTTTTTTAAACTGCATTGGTGAAGCGCTTGTCACACTTCAAAAACCTAAGAAGCTAAAGGACCCATACAAAATCTTCGACCAATCACGCCTAAGCAAGAAGAAAGATATTGTCACTTATCACACTGAAACGTATTGAGAACATCATAATACTTATACAGGACCCTGGCAAACAGCATATAAAAAAAAAAACAAAAAAAAAACAGAAGTGCTGATATGGAGAGCGTATTTTAACTACATTAATAGTTGAAAAAGTATTTCAATATAGTAAAATGAGTATTGACATGACAGCGGCTTTCGATACCATTATGAGGTCAACTATTTTTAACTTAATTAAAGATGCTGGTTGCGCACGCGATGATATAGGCCTACGCTTAGTTCGATTTTTTACTCTCCGGTACATAAGTTGCGTGTTCGTGTTAATAAAAGAAAAGTCTTTCAACTGAGTTCGAAGCTAATATTGGATCAAGGTGACGCGTTGTCGGGAAAACTTCACGCTAACACACTGGCGGATCTGTTGTTCCTCCCCACCCACCCCCTTGAGCTGCCAAGCAAAAACAATTCTAGACCCACCTTTTAGGACCTGAGCAGAAATTGTGTTTTTTAAACCTAAAAATACAAATCATCATGCAAAACTTACCCTTATTATTATTATTATTATTATTATTATTATTATTATTATTATTATTATTATTATTATTATTATTATTATTATTATTATTATTATTAATTCGGCATCAATATACAAAAAAACATACAGACTTGAACTACCATTTACTGTACACGAAATACAGTGTGTTCTAAAAACACGACAGGAAAAGGGCCACTCAATCATGCCAGAGAGGGCGCAATATTTTTACTGTTTGGTTCCCAATGGTGAAACGTTTTCCGTCCGCTCGCAATTCTGGTCCAAT
>NW_022739328.1:0-863 GCF_011630105.1 Anneissia japonica
ATTGTTGAAATCATTATTAATATTATATATATATATATATATATATATATATATATATATACTGTATTGTATTCTTGTTATTTCAAAAAAAAATATATTTTATTATTGAAATGAATTACATTGTTAGTACTGTTATATAATAATGTTATTTATAATATTTTATTACCACTACTGATATCATTACAGTATTATCCTCATCCTATTCGTCATCATCATTCTCAAGGTTGTCTAATCATCATAATCATCCTTACTGTCATCAATCGCTGTAATCATCACCATCATCATCACATCATACTCATCGTCGTTATCATCATCCTCATAATCTTCATCCTTATCCTTTATTATTTTCTTCATTATCATACTCATCATCATATTCACCCTTATCCTCCTCATCATCAATGGCGTAGCCAGCTATTGGCACAGTTGGGACAGTGCCACACTATTTTTCTAATGGGTCCAAAATAGTGGGTCCACATTTTAAAAATGGATTCAAATTATGTAATATTATGCATAAAATGGATCCAGATTTCTCATATTTAGCTAAAAATTGGTAAAATTTAAGAAAATGGGTCCAAATATTTCATATTTTTGCGTAAAATGGGTCCACGTTGTTTGAATTTACGCGTAAAATGGGTTCACCCTGATATTGTCCCACACCGTTTGAAAATCCTGGCTATGGCATTGATCCTCATCCATCATCGTCACCCTCATCACCATTCTCACCAAGCATCATTGTCATCAATCATCATCACCATCACCTTCATCCTACTAATCATCCTCATCCATCATCATCCCTACCCTCATCATCATCAACCTCATCCTTATCTTCCTTATCTTCATCACTCATTCATCATTCATCATCA
>NW_022739329.1:0-975 GCF_011630105.1 Anneissia japonica
ATTATTACTTTTAAAATAGTGTTGAGGAATTGACAGAATAAATTGCAAATAAAATCGCTTAAAATTAGGCCTACAAAGTGCAACTACCGGGCACGTTTCGTTGACTCTATTGCCTCTCTCTCTCTCTCTTTCAGGCGTGCGTTCCATCTGAAAAAAGCATGCGTAAGTACGTAAGTTCAAGGTTTCGAAAACACTGTCTAGCATGATAGGGGTAACAGGCTGCCTACGCCTAAGCATTTACATGACGAACTTTGTTGATGGTTATGAGTGTGTATTTGTTGTGTAAGCTTATACAATAAAACAAAATTCAATAACAGAAATTCACCATCTCCTTAGAGTAATAAACATGGGTTGTTCTCATTTTGAAGCAGCGCTAATTAAGAACGGCAATATACTTTCACGCAACGAGCTAAATATAGCGACCCGTGCTAGGTCAGGGCTATGGCTCACGATGTGGTCGGAGAAAAAATGCCGAAGCCGAAAAAAAAATTGGATAATAACCCATCAGAAATTATCACAAGAAGATAAACAGTTTATTAATTCACTGCTCTATTTCAATTTACTAATCGGATATACTTTTTCTATGTTTATTATTAATGGAGGCTCGTATTATAGGCGCAATATCCAAAGATGATTTTTTAGACCATTCCTTATAAATGCTTTAACAACGTTCAAATAGGATTCACATAGGCCTATTCGTCTTCAAAATGTGTGTAAATGTATAATAATAATAATAATAATAATAATAATAATAATAATAATAATAATAATAATAATAATAATAGGTCTAATATTGCTAGTGTTTAAGTGTTTTTTTTTTTCTTTACTTTATTTGGTTGTTATCGATAGGCCTACGTTGGGTGTTATCAGATTTATTTACGGATTAGAGAATTTTATTCAGCTACAGAAGATCCAATGGCAAACAGATTATCTGACTTACAATTTTTTTCATAAGAACACATTTTATAAGAACAC
>NW_022739330.1:0-1584 GCF_011630105.1 Anneissia japonica
GTTTTGATAAATGTTGATTGATCAATTGCTTGTTTAGCCTTTGTATCATCAGTACTCTGTTTTTTCCAAGTTCATTGCTTTCTTTAATAATATATACATGAAGTTATTGTTTATATTCATATAGAATACTGTTTGAAGGTTTGCATGGCGAATTAATAATATGTATTATTGCTTGTACACCATAGTTCTGAAAAGAACTATTGTTGTTGGTTGAGAATATCTCAATATTAGGTGAGATATTCTCAACCAACAACAACAGTTATTTTCAGAACTATCTACGTTGTGTTCCGCAAGCATTGATACATATTATATTCATATAAATGTTCAATTTATTACATTGATTAAGCCCATCTAACATCATAAAATGTGGTTTCACTGATCACACAAACCTATGCTACAGTTTGAGCCTGCCCATGAATCACTACATCCATTTGTACAGCTACCATCATCTCTGTTACAATCACCTCCTGCCGAACAGTGGCATGGGTAGTTACAGAGTTCACCAAAGTAACCAGATCGACAGGATTTGTCTGATGATAGCACTAAAATACATAATGACACAATTTTAACACCCGACATCAATTCGGTTCAAAACGTTTATGGATCCTGCACAGTAGGCCTACACTTTTAATAAGTCGTGTATAATCTTAATAAATAAATTCAACATTCTTTGTACTGTAATTCTAAAGTTGAAGTAGAGCAAACCGTTTCGTTGAATTTTGTGGCTTGAGTTTTGTGACTGAGATTAAGGGCGGTAATGTATAATATGATTAGCAAACCGACACACTGACAAATAAGTTGGGAAACCAGTCTTCGTTGTTGTTGAAGATATTTGATGTTATGCTGCTTTTTTTCTGTAACGTTGTCAGTTAACAACTATCTTCTGGTTACTATTTCGTAACGCAAAATAAAGCGCATGCTTTAAGTTCGATTTTCTTTTAGCAGTGGCGCCGCTAAGATTTTCTCCGACGGCAGGGCAACGCCCTCGACAGGAAGGGCAAACTTGTACTTCGGTGCGGTGCGTAGAAGGGTTTTTTCGGGAGGGGGTGTCTCCTTTTCAATTAGACAATTTTTAAAACTCGCTCATACAGGGCATTTTGACGCCGTGGTTATTGATTATTTAAGTCAAAACGTCGTGAGCGGGGGTTGAAATAAAACTGAAACTTGAAGTTACCTATGTTTAATAAAAACTGAATCATAAATGTTGTAATGTAATGAATTAGCGGAAGCCTTCTACAGAAGCCATCAATTCAGGTAGGCATTTACAGTGTACTAGACGAAATGCTAGGCCACTGGCGACGACGCATAATCGATAGATGTCATATATGCCAAACTATGACCAAACAATAGTCGGTTGAATGTTATAGGAAGTTGCTAAATACAACGGGTTCAGCCGAGGGGCGTGGCTTCGTATGTTGACGTCATGCAAAGCTTCAGCTATGTTTTGTATTAATTTCCTAGACAAAGTGTGGGCCCTGTCTGTAATCACACAGCATAGCAAGGTACAGTCCGTACAACTAATTCCTTCATGGTACAAACAATGTAAGAAAAAATAAGTTGTCCCTGTGTGTTTTTCTTTCCAGA
>NW_022739331.1:0-511 GCF_011630105.1 Anneissia japonica
GACCAAGACGGCGATGTTCACGAACGAAATCGACGCGCTGACGGCAATCGCGACGTCGCTGGTAAACAGCTCGGTGATCTTTACAGGTCTGAGAAACGAAGACATGCCCACCCTACTGGAAGACGCGAAGGACATGTTCGCAGACGAGAGAAGAACGCGACTGCTTGTGGATCTGACGAACGTGATTTCCTCTCGCGAGAAAGGAAATCTGATAAGAAACACGATATGCGACACGCTTCTGTTCTGGTCTCCTCTGATACACGACATGTTCGTGAAGAAACCCGTGCAGATGGCGAGTTGGCTCTCCCGGATACCGCCGAGTCTGATCGATCACATGATCAACAGACCGGAGCGCTTGAGCGGGCACGACAAAGACGTGCATCGTCTCGTCGCCGTCTGGGTGGCGTCGTTCGCGGACAGCGCCGTGGATTCTTTGCGAATGGATCGGTTGATGGACGCGGGCAAATTCTCGCCTTACGAATGGAAGGACGGCGAAGGAGCGCGGGCGCTG
>NW_022739332.1:0-1370 GCF_011630105.1 Anneissia japonica
ACTGCCTCACCTGTACTCTTAAGAGTTACTTCACAGGTATAATTGTTACCATAAAGCAGATGACCCAAGATTACGACCTCTCACCTGTGTTATTCTTACTACATCAATTTTGCTGTGGAGTGTGTAAGCTTCTGCCTCTCTTCCTAGGTCATTATTTATCAGCATACCATCTCTGTAAATAACTGTCCAATCACCGGTTATTGTTTCTCTATACCATAAGATTGAGTAGTCATCAGTCAAGTTCACCACTGGACAGTTAAGATCAGCATCACTTCCTTCGCTTATTATTGCAGTATATCCGAAAGAAACACTACCAAATGATGGAGTACCTTTGCAGGAAGAGCAAGTGCTAATAGGCATATGACTCCAATAATGTACAACATCTAGAATCCAAACTTTGTAAAATCAATGAAAACAGTAAACCTCTATTATGTGCTTAATACATTATATCTTAGAATTTTTGTATAGCGATCAGTTTTCTGAAGCTTATCACCACTCAGTTTTTGAGCTAACAGTGTTTTGGTACTAGTTTTAAAGATATATAATTCCTGTTATAATTAAATTGTGAATATTTCCTGCTTCTTTAAAATGTACATACATAGTTGGTTACTTTTGTTTTTATTATTTGCATTGTATCTATGATTCCTTCAACAAATATTATTATAGCCACTCTAGCCGCTTCATTCTTTAGTCTTTTAGTATAAATGATCTTCCTTGAATAGATTTTTCTTTACAATTCTGAGCTGCTTTAGTATTCACTTTTCACACATTGCTTATTTTATTGCATTTCATTTCCTTTTTTTGTCTTTGGAAAACTTCAAATTCATGGACTGGAGAAAATACAAACACAAAAATAAATACAAATAGATAGAAACATTATATTCATGAAATAACTACAACTCCAAGTTAATTGTAATTATAATTTTTTAATTATTACAGTTAATTATATCAACAGAAGATATAAAAATGTTCATATTTATTAATGAATACTGTAATGTCATTTACCCAACTCAGAGGGCAGTATAATACTTTAGTATAATTATAGAGAAAATAGTAGAAAAAGTAGACATCGGTGGCAACGAATGTGGTCATGCAAATCCAGGGTTCTGTCTGACCAATATGTTACAGGGGACTTTAAATATAAAAGCTAATCTAATTTATATGATGATCTAACTAAGCAAGTTTTAATTTACAGAACATTTATTCTAACAGAACTGGGTAATTGGTTTTAAAGATAGGGCCTCAACTGATAAAAAAATGTTAATTGTATGTTTTGCATATATTTGTATAGAAGAGTGTTATATATCCGAAAGGTCCACTGATTAATCTCAGATAAGAAAGTATAATACATACTCCAAGTATTGAAATAC
>NW_022739333.1:0-608 GCF_011630105.1 Anneissia japonica
TAGAGTGTTTCCATTTGAAGTGATTGCATTCAGGCAAAATACAAATATGATCCATATTAATGCACAGTATTATGCGCTTTGCTCAGCGATCTATGCTTATATGAAAGGTAGCGCTTGTGTGTGGGCTAACAGAAATAGAGAGGATCAACCACAACATTTTTTTTTTTAAAGATAGTTTATGTCAGTCGAACCAGTTGCTTCTCAACTTTGATGATTGATTTAGAAAGAGAGGTTTTTCGTTTGTGTTACTGTGTAAATTCTATTATCTAACGGTAACTTAAACATGAGTATACATACCTTACTGCCATGTTTATGTATTTTGTACTAATTTTAATATACAATGTAGGCATATTGATACAAAAAAGAATTAAAAAAAACAGTTTATTTTTACTTATTTTTAAATTATTTGTATTAATTACTATGATATTTATGATTGATTAGAGATACCGCACTGTTGTTTAGAGTAGGCTATTAATATAAATATTAATTGAAAAAATGGTATTATTATAATAATGAAAATATCAATAATAATAACAATAGTATCACTAATAAAATATAATATTAATCATGATAACGATATGCCAATAACGATAGCAACAACAACAACA
>NW_022739334.1:0-859 GCF_011630105.1 Anneissia japonica
CGTCCACCATACGGTGGCGGGATCAATGAGAAAGCCAGCCAGGAGCACCCCACCCCAAACCCAAGTTTTTCAAAATTATAAAACAAATGGAGAAAAAATAAAGATTATATTCAAATTTAAGTTTTTAGTGATGCTGTTCTTTTGGAATATTAACTTTACCTGGAATTGGCTGTTCCCAATGTTCTGAATACGTACTCCATGCTTCAAAACCAAATACTATTATGTTCCAATTTATTATAAAATAGATATTATTCAGACCAGCCACCAGTTGAAAAATCGCTTGCAGGCCTCTTTGTATCGTATTCCTTTTATAATAAGGTAAATCGTAATCATACATTTCTTCTATATGTAATTAGATACTGTAATTATTTTATTTGATTAACTCAACAAGTCTTTTAGTGGGTTTACCTTTTGTAATTACTGTATTTCCTATCAAACATTTCTTCTATATATAATTAGATACTGTAATTAGTATATTTGATTAACTCAACAAGTCTTTTTAATAGTGGGTTTACCTTTTGTAATTACTGTATTTCCTATCAAACAGAATATGAACTCATACCCTGATAAAGCCAACAAGTGAACAATAAAATCATCACTATAATTGCTTGATTCTTATTTTCTAGATTTAGTACGTTCGCTTTAGTCAAAATTGGAACGATAAAATGCTCTATATATATATAATTAGATAATTAGTACATTTGATTAACGTAACAAGTTTTTTAGTGTTTTTTACCTTTTATATTTATTTCCTATCAAACAGCAAATGAACTCATCCCCTGATATTAAAAGCAAAAAAAAATGAACAATAAAGTCATCACTTTAATTGCTTGATTCTTGTTTTCTAGATTTAGTATGT
>NW_022739335.1:0-1440 GCF_011630105.1 Anneissia japonica
ACTGAGACTACTACAGGTGACAACCATCTTCCCTGCCCTCCTCACCAGCCTATCTACCCTATCCCGATCTAGTATATTTCCATTCCGAACACAACTCAATAAGCAATACCCCCAGAGAGAACAAATTACTGATAAATAAAATATATGCAGAATTTTGACTATTGACATTGAATGAGTACAATTTACGAAAACAATACATGCAAGCATGGAGTTTCTTTATGATAGCAATATTTATAGACTATAATGTAAACACTCACCTCCAAAGCAAATTTGTCAGGTGTGCTCAGCAAAGACATTTTTCCTATATAGCCTTTCAGTTTGGTTATCTGTAAAGTAGTAATTTATAGAAGATAGAACCAAGTTACACAGTATACAAAATATGAAATCAATTATCTTATGCTTTACAGACAATAAAAACAGAAGCAAAAACCAGGAAAAGCTATCTTACAGGTAGATAGATCTGGGAGAAACTCTCTGCAGCTTAAGCCAGATACTCACACTGTCGCACGACGAATCCACATTTGCTTCCGGCGAGCGATAGACGACGCAACGCCGTCTGCTCATTGTCAATGGCAATCTGAACGAATCCTCATTAAAAAGACGATTCGTTGGATCCGCGTCTTTGCGTGCGTTCTTCATCACGTCGCCATCGCACGCAGTGAGTAACCGGCTTTAAACCACATTAAAGTATACTCGTTAGCCTACCTCAGTTTCATCAGGAGCATACAGTTTCATTTGCTGGAGATGTGCCACAGAAAACTTACTTGTATCCATGGCAACAACTGCTTGTTTAATATCAGCAACATGCATTCGTAGATGGCCCAATAAAATAGCTGCAATTAATAAGATATTATTAATATTGATTAATTAAAATTTGGATATTTGACTTTTCAGTTTTAAATCGGAAGTTTACAATATGTGGTGGGCCAAATGTTTCCAAAAAACACTAAAAAGAAAGAGATCTGAGGTCCCCTCCCCCAGGAAAATTTTGATTTTTAGGTAGTGGGAAATGAGCTTTTCCAACTTCTGAAGTGTCTTTTAATGACTTTTAAGTTCTTCAGAATTCAAGGTTTTATGTCCTCTTGAAAACGGTCAGGTAAATTTTTATCACTCTTATTACAGTGTCATGTGTGTACCAGTATAGGTTTACATACAGAAAAAAAAAATTAGTAGTTGCATATGTATTCTTTTTTCCATGAGTCACTGAACCCCAAAGAAAGTGGGGTTGGGGGTCCTTCCCCGGGAAAATTTTGATTCCTAGATGGCGGAAAGTTTTCCTTTCTCATTCTTATTACAGAGTCAATAAATTTGTTTAGAAAAAAAAACACTAAACAGTTGTTTAAAGTTTGCCTATTACAGTTCTGAGAAATCTATAATGATATAATTTATGTGCCTATGTATTTTTACTGTGTATATTGGGATAAGAGTTAACGATGTTAT
>NW_022739336.1:0-1375 GCF_011630105.1 Anneissia japonica
CTAAACAGGGTACGTCCCGAGCAATGCGGTTTTAGAACTTGTGTTAGTAGCTTGCACTAACTATCGTGTGGTATAATTCCGAATTGGGTGTTTAACTTGAGTCTTTTGACGCCTTTCTGGGGTTCCTGTCTGCCTATGTATATAGCTGTTTAATTTTAGCTGGAGATGGTGTTCGTCACCCACAAGCAGCATGGCAGTAGCTTTTAGACAGCGATGGATTTTAATATTAGCGACGACGGGGTCCAGAGTGGTGGAAGATGTTGATTATTTTATTTGTACTTATCATGTACACGAGTGTCCATTGATTGACATATTTTGTTGGATATACAAGTTACGAAATATATATTGATTGAAATTGTGTTTGTGTTCTGTTAACGTCCGGGTGTGATATTTGCCAGTGGTGGCGATCAAGATACGTGACAATGAAGATAACGTACTGTGTGTTATTGGTCGTAATATTAGGGCACGATTAGTATGATACAAGTTAAAGTACAAGTTTCTTTGTAATTTTAGAATTTAGTATAAAAAAAATGCACAAAATACAAAGTCCCACACGCTTTGTGTATTATTTGAATTATTCCTTCCTCGGTATTTGTAAATTCACATATCAAGCATGGTGCTTGTTCACCCGATTAAAATTTAAAATAATTGTCCAGTTTTTCAGTTTCTAATAGGAGTTTTCTTCCTCCATTGTGTATGCAAGAGTGGGGGGTTGGGGTGGGTACGACCCACCCAAAATGTTCAAAGGCCCACATTTTTTCCAAAGACATTTTTTCTAGGGCCTTTTCACAATGACATAAATGAAAAGGCATTAATGAGGTACCAGCAATGAGTCCAAAGACCTTGGCAATTGCGTGACGTAATCTATCTCATTTCCAGAAATTCTGAAATTGAGCCTGCCATCCGCTTCTAGCTATTTTTTATAAATTGTACAGTATTGACATATTAATCACATCTTGCTGTTAATATTTCATTGTGAAAAGGTCCACAAAATTATGATAACGACCCACTCAGAAAAGATCCTGGATGCACCCATGTCCTCTGTTATTTCAACCCCATAGTTCTCTACCTTTTTTATATTAGGAGGGTACATTTTCCATCTTGTCTTCGAAAGTTCAAATAAACACAAATAATCTCGCGTGCACCAACTGCTTGCCGCCCTAAATGAACGTTGCGCTCTCAGCGACATAGCGTTAAAAACTGTTGGCATTGTCCCTGTCGATATCTTGGAATATTAATTACTACACCCGAAACTGTATGAATTAATGATATCACCAATAAAATGTGGACCTTTGGTAAATTTGGTAGGAAGGTGTTGAATTTCTTATCAGAAGTTCCATACTTTTTTACTTATTTAAAACCAAACTCCCAAGAC
>NW_022739337.1:0-531 GCF_011630105.1 Anneissia japonica
ATTGGGAGGTATTAGTTACTGGGGCCGTAGGTAAGGTGATGTTGTAAGGCGTTACACGCCCAGTAAGGTCATTAATAGTCACTAGCAGGCGTCCCCTACCACTACACAACAGGGGAAGATGCATGTGTTCCCCTAGTTTATATCTCCTAGCTAAATGAGTCATGGCATACTCGTGGGTACTAAATTATTTTACTGCTGCATAGTCTTTCCACACCCCCACCCAACCCTTTCCCCTCCAGCAAACTGTATCCACCACTGTAGAGCTTATTTATCTGATAATGAAAGTTAAAAAAAAAATAGAAAAGATTCTGTGTTTTAAAATAGTCCACCTTTAACCTAGTAATCTTTGTGTGCAAAGGCCTATAGGCCTACCTTCAAGGCCTGGCCCCTGGCCTGTGCCCCTTTCATCTATTCAGAATCTGAATGCCAATACGCCAATGTTGAAATCTAAATGATTAATTTTATAATGAATTTTATACAACAGAAATTTATTGCTTACAGATTGGACGCCTACTTACTGCACTGAGGTAC
>NW_022739338.1:0-3248 GCF_011630105.1 Anneissia japonica
GATGGGAATAAATGCCCCTCCTTGTTATTTGTCATTAATTTTTTCATCCTTTCCTTTTCAATTACGTTTTAGCTCTATATATAATATATATATAGATTGATCAACTGAAATTCAATTTACTCATTGGGAAATTCCCAAGATCTATATTTAGTCCACCTTTTTAATTTTATAAATCAAAGTCGCAGCGACAGTCACAATCACAGATCTTTGTTGTCATTACATTACAAATTGATCAGCAGTGTAATGCCAGTTACCGTTTCCCCCTTGGCAGGTCGGTAATGAGGCTCATCCCACCCAGAGGTTCCAAAGCTGATTTCAGAGAGGAAACTAGTAATACAGTAATATACACATACAAATATTATAAATTTGTGGGAGATATTTTAGTTTCAGGATATTTTTTTTGCTGAAGTGCAGAAGATTGTGTTGATTTTCGAGAGACTCGTCGGAAGCTTGTGACCCTTGTATCACCTTTTGTGGGTGCTTGATAAGTGGTCATGTTCCCCTTCTATCCTGCATTGCTCTATAGAGCCTTGATATTCGGTCCAGTAGGAAGACACTCCCAGCGTTAGCAATTTAACACAAAATATATCTCGGATTAAACTCACAACTTCCCCTATTTACTGTATGCAGTCCCATCAAATACCAATGACGAATGAATATTAGCTGGGGCCTCACTACAAAGTGAAATTCATTGTGAACGCTATCAAATAAGTGACTAAAATTTACTGAAATTAAAATAGGCAAATTTACTAATACTATTGACATATTGTCAAATAATAGTAAGATTTTGAAATTAAAATACTGTACTAATGTAGACCTACTGTGAGGTACCCCTACTACTACTATGCACTTCTAATACTGAGTGTTGTACACAACACTGTCCACGCTCCACCCCCCCCCCCCCCCCCCTTCCCAGGAAAACGCCCAATGAATAATTTTCTTGGTTGCAATTTGCACAGTTATAGACAACCAAATGTTATTGGCCACATGTAGGTCTACATGGGGGGGCCCCTATGTATGAAAAGATGAATAATATAGTGTACATTTTCAGATTTTACATCACTGCTTACTGTAGGCAAGACTTTTTTCATACCTTGTTGAGTGAACCCTCTGCCTGCCATGCCAATAATAATTTCAAATAAAAATAAAATTGCTAAATGAAAAAAACCCACATTTTATTTTTACTTTTTTTTTTTACCAGCCCAATCATTGGCTACATAGTAACATTACGTACGTTAATTGAAGTAATAGTTTTATAACTGATCACTGGCCCTCCGGGCTAGTAATAACTAGGTTTACCAGCCCCAAGAAATTTTTGCTAGACATACGATGGACTAGTACTAAATTGAGGCTTAGATTGGTAGGCTTCATTGAGGCTTTGACAGAACACCAAATGGTTAACCACACATATTAATCGATGCATAATATCGATTTATGCAGTGATGCACTCTGATGATACACATTCATGTTCTTACTATCAATCTGTATAAATGTGTGAAATAAAAGGTGATTCTATGTCAAATAATCGATGGCATCAAGAATCACTATACTATAAGGCCAAAAAAAAAATTGTTGTGTTGGCCTTAAATGGGAAAAATCGAGATCGTCGGTCGGTCAATCGGATTTTTTTTTGTTTTGTTTTTGTTTTTAGTAATACCATAGTAAAATAGGATAGGCCTGAAAGTGAAACACTAGTCCCTGAAGACCCTAGGCCTGAGCTTGTACGTAGTTTGAGCCATAGGCACTACAACAGAACGATGGCAAGCTTGCCAAACAAAAAATTTTCAAAGTACTGTATATAATATACCGTGTATATGAAAAATGTCTAAATAAATGCCTCTATGTAATACAATTGAAATAAACTTCGAGAAAAAAAAAAGAGAAAAATATTTTGTTTATGGTCGGCCTAACCGTGACGGAGCTGAAACTGTCTAGCTAGGCCTATGTAGCAGTTTTAAAACGATGGCTAGACCTAAGACTTTATTTATTGTCCAATGTACCGTAAGGTAATGGATACGATTTTTGACTCAAGCAACCATGTACAGTAGTAAAGAATAGTTTAGGCCTAGATGTGGTCGTGGCTCGACAGCTCAGCTCGAGAGATTCAATGAGATTCAATTTTGTGTGCATATATCGTCGTCGCGCCTGGTTTTCAACATGATTCCTTCTATTTTACCGATTTACGCGTGCAATGGCACAATGTTAATTTTTGAAAAATTTTAAAAATGCGACCTGATTTTTTGGAAAATTTTGGTCAGACAATTTTTTTGTTGCCTAATGTCACTCTAATTTTTATTCTCTATAAACCAAACCCTTGGCCAGTTTTTGTGTTAGAATATCTCATTGACATGCATAGGGGGGGGGGCACCAACATTTTATCGCAATCCCCATCTTTAGCGTACTAGAACCACAATAAAGAGATACTTTTGCAAAAGATCATGATGTTAAACATCAAATTAGGCATTTGTTATACCCAAAAGATGAACTAAATTAATTTACTGTTTTTTTCATTCTTATGCTATTTGTTTTATCTGATTATTTACATTTTTTGGTTTAATTTTAGTTAATAATGGCCTAGTTCAGACTAGGTGGATAAACCCGGCTCAACTCACCGGGCTTATCCATGTGCTAGTCTGAACTAGGTGGCTTATTTTAAGCCGGGCTCTGTTCATATAGTAACTAGGCCTGGCGTGCTACCGTGTTTAACTTTTCTAAGCCGGGCTTTAATCGCTGCGGGGGGTCTTGCATTGTCTTCCGGTTAAAAAATGACCAATCAGCATTCTTAATTACGTACACTGTGAGCGTAAATACATTATTTTTCAAATTAGCATCCCTCAACCGATCATCGAGGAGCCGCCACTTGTACAGTATGTTAGACTGCACCACTGACTGAGTGCCACTGATACAAAGGTGTACTGTCACCAAATTTACAAACATATCTTTATTTCAGTCTTATCTAATGACTACAAACATATCTTTATTTCAGTCTTATCTAATGACGTTGACCAGCTCAAACAAAAGCCAGTGAGCTGATTAATAGGGGCCATCGACTAACTTTTAGTTATTTGTGGGTCTCCCTTGTATCAAGCATAGGCTTCTTTTGGTTTTATCACTCCATATTATGTAACAGCAACATGTTTGAGTGAAATGAAGGTTGAGTTTAATGTTGTTTACTCTGCTTCCTTTAAGTCTTTCCAGTCTTTCCAGTCTATTTGGAACAACAATAAAATTGAGTTTGTATTCCTTTG
>NW_022739339.1:0-4756 GCF_011630105.1 Anneissia japonica
TGCGAGTCGCTCGTTCAATCTCCATGTGAACACAGCGATGATGATCGTGCGCTTGAGGGTACATGCACCCCATTATTCTACAGTCATCATATTCATATATGTAGGACTGGTGACTGTCTTTGTAAAATGCAATATGCGAGGGATATATAATCCTAATCTGGCTTATGCCGTCCTGTATATTATATATACAACCAGATTACAACAGTTTAATTACTATACTGGAACAGCCTTAAACGCCGGGAACCAGCGTAGATTTTCAAACCAATTTCTAAATACGCCATTTTGGAATTCATCCGAATTATTACTGTAAACACACGCATTTACAGGTTTTTTTTTTAGATTCAAAATAGTACATATACAGGTATGTACGGTATATCATGTCTTTTTCAAAAATTTTAGACTAATATTAACTCTAATGCTTTACAAAACATGAAAGTTCAGTCAACCTAGGCCTAGACCAAGGCCCTCGGCATAACCTAGTTTAGGCCTAGATGAACAGCTTTCGGCTCGATCATGTGTGGGAAAAAGCCGGGCCTCTGGCTTAGGTGAAGGGCCTAGGTATTTAGAATTGCCAAGAGGCTCCCTACTTTGATTGTCAAAGTGGGTCCCCCTAATAGTACCTCCCTGGTGTTCTATTACCTCAGTGCAGGCCTATTTGAATTCACTATTTCTACTACTAGCCTCCTATATTAGGCTTAAGGCTTACTAGTACTATAGAGCCCTATGTAGTCATAGGCCTCTAACTTAGGCATAGCTTAGACTCGATTTTATTACAGAGGTTCAACCTGGTAATTGAAAACTAGCCTTGGCAAAGGAATAAAAAGAAAGGTCCAGGGAGGAAATTTTACAGATTGACCACATAAGCCCCACCATGGTAACTTTGAAAATATTGATAATTTATTAATAAATTTTAATCATACAGGTAATTGAATGTGTCATCTGCTCTGATATTTTTAATTACTTCTTCAAGGCCTAAAACATTTTAAATAGTATTTAGATATTTACATTTATAATAATAATAATAATAATAATAATAATAATAATAATAATAATAATAATAATAATAATCATTAATAATCATATTTAACAAAAAAAAACTGTAAATAAAATATTGATCATTTAGGGTTGTTGCTTGTTTGCTTGCTCACTCCCTGGTGGGGACCTACCTAATGTTTACAAAATTAAAAAAATTGAGAAAAAAGGAAAATTATACAAGGATAAAAGGATACAATAGTGATAATAATTATAATATTAGTAATAATAAAAGTATTATTATTATCATTATTATTATTATTATTGTTAATAATAATAATAATAATAATATTCCATCCATTTGTCCATTCATTCACTCACTCATTCTCACTCACTCATTTTTTCACTCACTCATTCATTCATTATTTCATTCATTCATTTATTCACCCACTCATTGAATCACTAATTCATTCATCCATTTATTTATTCATGCATTCATTTAATCATTCATTTAGTCATTCATTCATTCACCCACTCACTCAATCACTTATTCATTCACCCATTAATTTATTCATGCATTAATTCATTTATTTATTCATTCACTCATTAATTAATTCATTCATTAATTAATTAATTCATTCATTTTTTTCATTCATTCATTCATTTATTCAATTATTTTCATTTATTCATTTGATTTGATTTATTCATTCATTCATTCATCTTCAATCATTCATTTTTATTCAATTATTCATTCATATTTTCATTAATTTATTTTCATTCATTTTATTAATTATGGTTATAAAACACATGTGTATTTTTGGATTGGAACTAAAAATAATATTTTTTTTTTTGGAACAGTGGCAGATTTAAAGGGGGCCCAGCTGGCCTGGTCCCCACCTAAAGTTTTCAAAATAATTTTTAAAAATGGAGAAAAAAGGAAAATTATACAAGGATAAAAGGATACAATAATAATAATAATAATAATAATAATAATAATAATAATAGTAATAATAGTAATATTCCATCCATTCGTCCACCATTTACTCACTCATTTTCTCACTCATTTACTCTCACTAATTTTTTTACTCATTCATTCACTATTTAATTCATTCATTTATTCACCCACCCACTCACTCAATCACATATTCATTCATCTATTCATTTATTAATGCATTCATTCATTCATTCATTCATTCATTTTCAATTATTCATTCGATTTTATTTATTCATTCATTTCTAATTATTAATTTTTATTCATTCATTTATTCATTCATATTTTCATTCATTCATTTTAATTTATTTTGTTCATAGATTACTCTATGCATTAATTATGGTTGTAAAACACATGTGTGTTTTTTGATTAAAACTAAGCATTTTTAATTTTTTGGAACAGTGGTGGATTTAAGGGTGAGCTTAGCTGGCCTGGTCTCCACCTAAAGTTTTCAAAATAACAAAAAATAGGGAAAAAAGGAAAATTATACAAGCATACAAGGATACAATATTGATAATAATAATAATTATATTAGTAATAATAAAACTATTAATAATAAAACTATTAATAATAATAATAATAATAATAATAATAATAATAATAAAATATATTTAAATATATTTTGAGAGTGCTGAGAGTGCCATTTTCAATCATCTAGAGGTGCAATAATCATAAATTTTTTCGCCTCAGCCAAAACCGTAATGGGGCTGATGTGTACAGACCCACAACCTGTGGATTGGTCCCTCCCTGGGCCCCCTCTATTTCAAATTTCTGGATCCACTACTGAGTGGGTATGTAAGTTGTGCCTAGGCATGGCACTGCTAAGGTAGCATCTGCTCTAACAAGGATTATTGATACTATATATTAATTGAAAAATAAAAATCACCTCCCAACATAAGTATTTAATTTTAAAGAGGTGATGCTAAACAAATATTTTTTTATTTGGCCTAATTTAATTTAACGTTTTTTCTCCAAAATTTCAACATAGATGGTATATATATTATTATGCAGTAACCTTGGTCTTATGGTGTGTATGCGCACCTCTCTACCAGCAATTTTATACACAAATATGAGTTAAATTACTTCTCAGTGTAATCCTGCAAATTAAATACTGATCATGCCAATTTCATTCTCAATGTCCAGTATCATACAGCACTTTGTTTCACAGTACTTCACATTTTGCCAATTCATTTAAATTCAAATTAAATTCAAAAATACTTTATTATCCAAAGTGATATTCATTTGGCCATGGTATAATATATCAAACAATGTACAATCATTTTTAAATCAGGGATTTAAACAATAAGCATTAGGTTTGTTTTCTTTTATTAAATTATTTTTAAAAAAAAGCAACACAAAAATTGTGAAATAATATAAAATAGAAAAATATTTAAAATCCTCAAACTCTCCGGACTTGTATAATCTATTATTTTTATATCATTATTTATTTATCATTTTATTATTATTTGTTTATTTTGTTATTATTGCAGATTACATACATTTACGTAATGTGTTTTTCACTAAATTAGGACCACCGTATCTCTGACAGACTGCACTTGAACTATCTAAAAAATAACCTCAAGTCAATGATAAAGTAGCTAGTGAGTCCTAAAAACACACATGTCTCTCCACACATTAATAAGATACCTAATGAAATTACAAATAGCTTTGTTATAATAATCTTATTATTAAGACTCACATTATCATTAAAATGTGTTTTATTGAAATGTTTTAGACAATTTATTAGGTCAATATGTAATATGATGGTCTCATTGCTGCCCCTCATGTCAATCCTTCACTTTATTAAATGTGTATTTACATCTCAGAAAAACATAGTTTTTCATTTTTTGCCTAAGTCCTATAAATGTTACAGCTTATAAAATTTAACTTAAATTTAATTATTGTTGATCTCATTTTGTATATCCCTCAGGTGAAATTTATTTATGGTTCTAGCTATATGAACTATGCAGGGATATTAGTGTGGCCAATATTTTGTTGATGTATTTGGGCTTAGGGGAAGTTTTATAGGGGTCTATTACTTTCATTATAGTCTTGTGAAAGAATGCAATAATTGAAATGTGACTAAATCTCACTTCTTCCTCTACAGAAAATATTGTATGCAAGCAGTTAAACTGGGAGCAAGTTTATGCTTAACAGAACATGCATAAGGTAGGTTCACTGTTTACAGTATATAAATGGTTGAATATCAGAATAATTATGTGTTATGCCTACTGTACAGTTATTTTAATCACTCTATTAAGTTTGTGAATACACATAAAAGAGAATTGTGAAGCCTATTGCACAATTCACAATCTATATAATAGTAAAAATTATAAGTAATCCAAAAAAAAACAAATAATAATTCATACATCTCAGAACTTTTACTGCTCCTAGAAACCTACAGTATTTTAGTTGAAGAATATCATTTCCCCTTGTCATACAATACACATACATGTAAGACAATGATTAATGCACAAACTCCCCCACTTCCAAGAAGTATCTGTAGTGCAACTTATTACTAAATAGAGCCATATAAACAATGATTCTCATGGGTGATTGTATGCATTTTTTACAGCAGCTAACAAATCACTAAATTGGTCTAAGTTTTGCCTATAATTAATACAGAAGTTTAAAATGGTTAAGTTTTTGAGGGAAAAAATTATCTTTAATTCACAGTGGCAATGTTTCTCCGTAAGAAAGTCACTCATATTTTGTTAAAATGTATATAAAGCTGTAACACTTTTTTCTTTCTTTCAGCCCATAGTTTTGAAATCCAAGATTTACCCTGTCAGA
>NW_022739340.1:0-545 GCF_011630105.1 Anneissia japonica
CAAATAGCACTGATACACGTCTGGTCAGGTCAACACTGAACAGCAACGGGCGAATAGCACCATGGATGATTAGCAAATACGCACAACAGTAGCGCATAGCGCGCAGCACGTGATCCTAGCCTATGCTAAGCAACTATTCCTAACCAAGAGCAAGACATACACGACCATTATGTAGAAATCATAAGACACCAACCCCCGGAAAAATATACTTTAGGACATAAAGTAGAGTAAAAGGCAATACAAGGCAATAATAAACGAATGATAGTTAACAAAACAACGTTAACCAAACAACCCAGCCGACGCCAGGGATACAACATAACAAAAGATAAAACATAAACTCAACTAAGAATAAGCTAAGTATAATAAAATACAACTAAACCTAAAAAATAAAACAAGGTCCAATAAAATAACCTTATACTGAGAAATAAAATAACTCAGGCCTACACCCAAGAATTGGAACTAAAAATTTAACTAAAAATTACTAAAGACAATCCTTTAAGCATCAAACCCAGAGCTGGGAATGATGATGGCCTACTAATAAAATT
>NW_022739341.1:0-1624 GCF_011630105.1 Anneissia japonica
ATATATGCCTTATATATTTACCAGTTGGACCTGCGCCAATTTCGTATAGGTCTGTATGATAGGTGCGACGTCATTCGCCTTTGGAAGTGTCAGCTTCGAATCCTGCCAGAGACACTTCTTTCTATGTAACTGAAAAAGGAACTTGTCTTTGAAGAGCTATATGCTTGATATGAGTATCAAATCATATTCATATATTCGAACACTGGTATCATCATTTTTATATTTGATTTGGCCAATATGTGTTTGGATAAATTTAACCTGTAGTAGGCCTATACCAGGTTTCTTAGATGAGTGGCAGCCAAGCACCTGGCATGAGAGCGAGAGGTCGCAGGTACGTGTCATGCAACTGCATATACAACTAGGTCTGTATCTGTATTTAAGTCATATTCTCGTTCTGTTATAATATAAAAAGAACTATCTCGGATTTTTCTAGTCCTCCATCAGCAACTGTCACTCCTCCTAACAAACATTAGGCCTTCCACCTTTCACCTTCCACCTTTCGGAGACTAAAAATTATATCAGTGCATTAACTCACCATACCACTACGTAAAACTATTCTTTAAAAAAGGAGTAGGAACATTAAAGAAAATAAAGTACCACATAGAAAAAGTGGTCCAAAAAAAAAAAAAAATACTGAGGTTGAAAATACCAATTGTTGGTGGCTCTATACTACCATATCTGTCCTAAAGTATAGTAGGGCCTATATGCTTCGTAAAATTATATACAATTATTACCAAATTTCTCTATACCTCTATAATATAGGCAAGAAAATATAACTCATTATAGTACAGTACCGTATGTTAATATCTCCGAAAAAAGTACAATTTTACACAAGATTTATCGAAATCGTATTAATAATAATAATTCTTCATTTGCCCTCGTTCTAATTGGAAATTTGGTTAATAGAAATGCGTATTCGTTAGTACCAGCTATGGTTCTTAGAAACAGGAAATGATATACACTTCTAAAGCAAGTCTACCTGGGGAAATGCGTATGGGTATAGTTAAGTAGGTCTATGGGTCCTCACTTCTTGAATCGACTTACTGTAAGACAATAAACCAGGAAATTCAAAGGAAACCATATTTGGATTAATCAATATCGTCAGGGTCGAAATCAACCAAACGGTATGCCTACGTCAAATTCCGGGATTTTTGGTGTTGAAAAAAAAAATTAACAAATAATAATAATAATAATAATAATAATAATAATAATAATAATAGTAATAATAAATAATAATTGTATTTAATAATGTAACATACAAAATAATATTAAAATAACAATTGCAAAATAATAATAATAGTATAATAAAATTAATAATAATAATAATAATAATAATAATAATAATAATAATAATTACGGTATGCAATACTACAATGAGTCTTGTATTCTAATTCTTACTTTGGCAGATATAGGCCTACGTGAAACTGCACATTCCAGTAGATTATTAAGGCCTTTATGTTTGTTTGATATCATGCTTTAATTTTTAAATCGCTGACCTTCAGTGGTTGTCACTTGACAATGAACCAAATTTAACCACTTCACCAACACACATCATGCATGGTTAACTCGGTAAATTAGGCCTATGAGTGCAGTTTTGCCTTTTCCATAGTAAATGTGTAATTTT
>NW_022739342.1:0-937 GCF_011630105.1 Anneissia japonica
CTGTGAAGACAACATAAAATTTTGGTTTGAACACAATTTTTTTTCTGTCCGAGAGGGTTCATGTTACCAAAAACCTTTCAATATATACTTTTCGCGTCGTAGATTTTTTATCGCGTCGTAGAATTTCTTCGCGTCGTAGATTTGTTATCGCGTTGTAGATTTCCTTCGCGTTGTAAATCTGTTACCGCGTCGAAGATTTTCTTCTCATCGTGTTTCATTTTTTTTTTACTTTTCGCGTCGTCGCCTATGTTTTCGCGAATACTTAATTACCTACACCTCGAATTAGGGAACCCTCGCCGCACAATACTTACAGTCTACACTTCCCTTAAACCCTAACTTTTGCTAGTTACGCTTATACTAAACTTAAAAACTGCTCTTACCTTAACTACCATTCCTTACGTTCGTGCACGGAGGAATGGTCGAAGTCCAGTCGGTCAGCGAACGACTCTCTCACTGCTCGTCGAGGCCTCTAAGATCGGCACGAAGCACCGTTCTCTCCCAACAGCAACTCCGACCGTCCTCCGTGAAACTTGCGTAAGGAATGAACGATTTTCTAACACCGACTCCCATTTATAGATTTCGGTGCATCGTGCCACACTAAATCTGGACTTTGATTGGTCGGACAAATCACGTCATCCAAACTCTCGATGCCGATTGGCCAAAATCTTGGCGCCAAAATCGGTAGACTGGAACGCCGGCATCCGGCGCCCGCCGTTGCGAGCCGGCGTACGCAGGACGCCGTCCTGGTCGTCGCTGCGAGTCGGCGGACGGCGTTCGTGACACCGGACTGGCCGACGTCGCGAGTCTGCGGACGGCGTTCGTGACACCGGACTGGCCGTCGTTGTCACGTACGCCGGACTGACCGTCCTGGCCGTCGCTGCGAGTCGGCAGACGGCGTTCGTTAAACCGGAGTGGCCCTTGTTGTCACGTACGCCGG
>NW_022739343.1:0-4968 GCF_011630105.1 Anneissia japonica
AAGAAAGAAACAAGTTTGAGTCACTTAATGATCGACGGTAATCTGTCCATAACATCGTTCGCAACGTTCGCGAAATTGTGAAAGATAGTGTGCATTAAAGTGCTTTGGTATTTGATATGATTAATAATTTTGATATGGTATTTAATCCCCTAAAAGAGAACTAGCAAAATGATTTTTTGATATGCCATTAATAATAGAATCAACCTTAAAATCGTTTTTTGGCTATTTTTTTTATGAAGTTATAGGCGATTATATACGATTTTACCATGACGTCACTGGCGAAAAAGTAACAAAAGATCGTGTAAATAGCGCCGCGTAGGGTATCCGCCGCGTACGATCTGTGCGTGCATGCTGTAACAAGATGATTTTCTTCCTTCAAGCTCTAGTGAGTTGGATCGGGCCTTAAATTTAAGAGTGATTCCTTTAAAATTTGTTTTATCAAGAAGATAAGGTTCAAATTTTGGTTCCGCACGAGTGATTCAGCCCACATCTTTATATGTCTGAGTTAACGCATGAATGGTTTCATGGACCTTCTCAGGACTTTTTCCCACCCCACATCTTTATATCTAATTTTGCTGAGAGTTCCGCTTGAACAATTTTGTGGACATTTTGGTATCTGCGCATGACATGCTTCCATTGCAGGATTTATAATGTGTTGAGAAGCATAATCTAGGAAGAGAAGCCGGCAGCTGACTCTCCGGAGTTTTAGAAGTTATATATTGTTATATTATTTTGCTTTTTAAGCTGCTGTCACCTAGCTATTGTAGTCTTGCTTGATTTTTTATTGCCCTTTTTTAATCTTCAAACAAATGAATGATTGTTAGATAGGATAATTTATATGAAAGAATGGTGGTGGTGGTGGTGCTGTTCTTTATATTTGAAAACGGAGACCTGCATACGAAAATTGAAAATTCAAAACAGAACCATTTATATTTTACGCAAAGTCGAAAAAAAAAAAGCCAAAGCGATGCTCTAATCAAAGTTTTATAGCCTACTTTTGTCTATCTCTTCGACATGAGATGTGTATATCTGTCTCTTATACACATCTAGATGTGTATAAGAGACAGTCCATATAGATATATATATATATTTAACATTTTCAATTCCTATATTTCATTCCCATAGTATTACCATGTAACAATAAAAAGTAATTCCCTGTAGATTTTTCATGTTTTTAATACAAAGTGACTATAATTAAATGATCAATTGTAACGTCGTACAGTGGGCCAGAATTGTTTCAAAGTGTGCCAAAAGTCAAATACTGATTATGTTCATGTAAGACTATTTAAAGGGTTTTCAAACCTGCTGAATTCAATTAAACTATTTTTAAATATGTATGACGTAAAATATTCATTGTAATACCTAGGCAGATTCATATTACCTTGGTTATTAGAACATATAAGGGGTTTTCTAACCTGTAGATTTCAACGCAAGCATATTTAAATATGTATGACGTCATTAAAGTATTTTTTTTTATTGGACGACGAAAATTTAAGATCTAGACAGAATAACTTGCCAGGGCTCAGTATGACACGAATGAGGGTTTCTAGACCGGCAAATTCAAATTAGAACATTTTACACTTTATGTGACATTATTAAAATACATTTCTTCAAAGAAAAGGGTGGAAGGTGGAGTGTTAAGAAGATACCTGCAGTACCCCCTTAGTCCGCGTCCACCCCATTAGTCAGCCCTCACCAGTGAAAATAAGCACAAAAGATCATGGTCAAACAGACTGAATTTGCCTAATATCGCTATAATTTGTGTGAGCAATAATTGTTGTATTTGAATGGATGCTAAATAAATAAATTTAAAAAAAAAAGAAATTAATAAGCGGTCCCACTTCATCGGGCATTTACCCCCATCCCATCACTTACCTTGGGACGCCCTTATCATCTCCAGAGGCAGTTTGGCTTCAGATTTAGGATGGAGTCAAAATGTTTTTAAAAAAATAAATAAAAAAATAAAAACAAAAGAGAAAGTGTCGGAAAAAAAATGATTCCTAGAATAATTGACCTCAAAATGAAAGGGGGTCGAGGAAAAATGTTGTTTCCTAAATGGCGAGAAATGAGATTTCCCGACTTTTGAGGTGTGTTTTTATGACATTTAAGTTTTTTAAAGTTCAAGATTTTCCCTCCCTTGAAAACAGTCATGTCGACTTTGCCATTCTTATTACAGTAAACAGGCCTATGTGACATGTGTGTATAAAAAAAATGAGTAGTTGCATACGTAGGCCTATTTTGTTTTCCATGAACCGATGGACCCCAAATAGGACAGTGGTGGGAAAATCAAGGTTTACCCTATTGAAAACGGTCAGGTAAATTTTCTGATTTTTAATACAGTAAAGAGGCCTATTGTGTGTGTGTAGATGTATAAATATGATTAATTGCTTACGCATTCTTTTTTTTTCTTTTCTTTTCTTTTTTTTTTTAATTTTTGAAACGGGGTCATCCCCCATCAAAATTTTGATTGAGCATTTCCGACATTTAATTGTCCAATTGTAACACAAAATTCAATAATCAGCTTACAGGTCCTATATAAGTAAGTCTAGAATTATTTTTTAAATATTTATTTATTTAATGTTTTTGTCCAAGGGGTTGTGGTCAGGACCCTGACCCCTCCAGATCCACCAATGATCTCCCTCCCCAATTCACTCCTAGATATGACACTGGAAATCGAGTGTACTTGTTTTTACATTTGACACCCAATGGCTGCAGGAATGATTTTATCGTATATCTTAATTAAAAAACGGCGCTTTTGTAGGGGGGGGGGAATATTAAATCGTTTGCTAAATGCAGGGTGGCAGACATTGGCAGCTAAACTTGGCATCAACGTAAAGCTTAGGCTCTGCCAGAAATGTTGATATCAAAAGCATGATGAAAATCGCCGGCAATTCTAACTTTTAAGTTGGTTTTATGAAAAAAATGTTTTTAAGCGATTTTGGCTCATATTTAGTGTCCTTTATTCTAAAAATATACCAATAATGTCATTTTTTATTTTACTATCTAATTTATATATATATATATATATATATATATTAGAAATGAATAATGATTAGATTAAAGTATTTTTTGAAGGTTTGCATGGCGAAGTAATAACACATATGCCTATGTTTAAGCTAATAAGGATTAGGTTATGATTATACAAAAAAAACAAAACTGTATAGGTCTGGGCCTTGTTCTTGTTTTTTTGGTTTTTTTTAAGATTCACTAAGTCAGGGGTAGTTGTACGAAATGAAGTTTATTTTGACGTTTAAAATGCACAAGTACCGTACAATATATAGGTACAGATAGGCCTACGTAATTCATGAAAAACGATGACAATAATTTAATAATGGTGACGATAGGCCTAATGATGATGATGACTACGAATAAACTGGCCTATAATAAACACAGTTGATTTCTCGTAACCAATGGGACTTGTTTTCTATTATACTGGAATCACCCCATTTTAGAAAGATACTGTACAAACAATGTTACGGTAACTAATTATAATGTTACTGTGTTTCATCATTTCTTGTACCGTACTCTGTGTGTGTTCATGATTTCGGATAGGCCTACGTAGGCCAACGTGAAACGACGATGCCACTACAATTACCGTTTAATAATCGATAAACTCAATGATAAAATGAATTTAACACAATACAACTAAATATTTATTCGGATACACTATCACCTTCATATATTATTTATTATTATTATAACTATTATTTTTATTGCTAAGTTATGTTGCATCAGCCGAATGTAGTACAATTGTTTATCAGTGTGATTAATCTGCTCAATAAACAATTTTAATTACTTGTGCCAATATAAAGATGTGGGAACCCACATCTTTATATACGAAAAGTTTTCATGGATCTCGACCTGCTATGTAGGCCCAATTTAGGCTAAAGGCGCCTAGACGGTTGGAAGCGACGATCGAAGAAAAACGGTTAAGCAAGCCAAGGACTTCGCTAACTTCCATTCCTCAGTATTAAAATCCTTCCATTGATGGGCACTGTCTAAAACTTTCTTCCAGCTTATCTCTTAAAAAATTGTAACCTTTTCGTCTGCAGTTGGCTCAACATGAATTACACAGGAACCAGTGAGCTTCCATGACGGCCTAGGCTCGGACATGACACGTTGTTGTTTGTTGTTATTACAATACATTATCCACCATCAACTAAACTGCCTTAAAGAAAAACAAAATTGGTTCGTCTGGGAATCGAACACACAACCTTCATGTTTTCTATTCATTATCCACCATCAACTAAACTGCTTCAAAAAAAAAAAAAAAAAAAAAAAAAAAAATTGCTCGTGTGGGAATCGAACCCACGACCTTAAAAAAATAAAATAATAAATAAAATTTAAATAAAAAACTTGCCCCGTGTGGGAATCGAACCCACGATCGCTGAGTTTACTACCCCTGATCCTGCATGACTAAACGGAGGGAGGTAAACCGCGGCCCCTAAACCATAAATGCGATAAACCTAGTACCACACCAAGTACCAGTTAGTCAACTCTAATCCTACTAGAAAAAAATTTTCGTATATATACACTGCAGGTTAATATTACGCATGGTCATGGTGTCAAAAATGGGCCGTGTGCCAAGAGGCTTCATTTTTTTTTCTAAAAATGTAGAGTTAAATTTATAATCAATTTTCGATTGTCACCATCTCCATAACTTACGCACATTTTTTTAAATAGACAAAAATGTTTTAAAAAATCACTATGCAAATTAGAAAAAAATAGACTAATCATATAAGAAAGTATAATACATACTCCAAGTATTGAAATACACACCATCGTGTTGGGATTCAATATTTCGACATTAATTATGTCATCATCAGGAATGAAAAAATTATCCATATTAGCAAGCTTATAAGCACTAGTACCAAAAGTGTTTAACCAATCAAAACGTTACCTTTAGTAGGTGACATAGCAGTGATTTAAACAAAAGATCAAAGCATTCTTACTCTAATGATCAAAGAT
>NW_022739344.1:0-661 GCF_011630105.1 Anneissia japonica
TACATCGTATATATATATATATATATATATATATATAAAATGATACATCTTATAATCATGGAGGTATTATGAGAAGGAGATCACTCGAAAAAGCTACGCGCACGCAACGCTATGCAAATGAACCAAGATCAAAGCTGCCGCAGCGCGTTAAGAACGTTTGCGCGATGCCTTTGAAGTCCCATGTGTTCCCTGCTGAAGCTGATACATTTATCTCTCATAAAATATCAAACATATTAATATTTTCCACCAAAAAAAGTTCCGAATTTAATGGAACATTTAAATGACCTTTAAAAGTATAGTATATTTCAACTTCAATTTTCATAAATTGGCCAAAATTCGCTAATTCTAATTTTAACAAATATTAATCAATAAATGACTGAAGATATTTAATGCGTTAAAATCAAACGCTTTTTGCACAACTGCTCTGCTGGAAGCGTATAAATGCATGTTGTTGCCAAGTTGTTGCTAACGAAAAAATGTGAATTATAGGGTAATACGCCCACGCGCGATGCAAAAGCAGGGAACACGTGGGTTTGTCGCGTCAAAGGGAACTGTTGCCGAGTGATATCCTTCTCAATAATACCTCCATGGTATAATTTAACAGTGTTAATGGCTATCTTGATTTGCACAAGGGGAAATTTTAACTATGATTAAGGAGAAA
>NW_022739345.1:0-2196 GCF_011630105.1 Anneissia japonica
GCCAGAGCCGTAGATAGAGGGTGAAACTCGGCAGAAAGACAAAAGATTGGCAAAACATTTTCAGTGGATTTAATACTTACAGTAGGCCTATTCCTCCCGTTATTCCTATAGAGAGGTTTCTTTAACGAAGCTGGATGGTTGAAAATCACATACAGTATGACATGGCTATGTATGTTGATTAAATTTTTAAAAATAACAGAAATTATATTTTACTTCAAATGTTTGGATAAGTAATGAAATCGTCGCAAACCATCATACAGTTAGGTGTAATGCAACTTCTAAGTCTACCAGTTTACAGACATTATTTTATATTATATTATACTATATTAGATTATATTATGAATTATATTATATATATATATGTGTGTGTGTGTGTGTGTGTGTGTGCTCTGTTGAACCCATACCAACCGATGACACACCTGTTTAGCGATGACATACTCGCAAGCGATGACGTCGCCAGTTGTCGAAATAGCTTTAAACAGTGAGAGTTCCCTCTATATACCACCTGGTGAGATTTCTGAGCTTTTCCTCAAAAGTCACCGTTAGTTAGGAATTTTTTCAAGTTTATAGACACACGTTGTGTGTTGTAAAAATAAGCAGCGGTATCTTGTGACATACTCGTACTCAGTTATGCAATGGCTTACTCAATGTTAGGGCTGTTGCTAAACATCCCTTGCTTACTCACAGATATAGCATTACACACATTTTTACCATAAAAAAACGAAGATTAACTATGTCACCACTTGTAGCGTATGTTTTCAATGTCATCGGTTATAGCTACTTCACATGTGTGTGTGGGTGTGTGTGTATGTGTAGGGCTTAATTGCTTTGTGATCATAGTAAAGTTATATATTAAGTACAAATTTAGTATTATTGGTATTCCTAGCAGAGGTATCATAAATTCCAAAATTATAATTTAGAGGTTAAGTGTCGTGATAATTCTCGTGGAAGTGGTGTAGGTGCTTACATTCATCTTTTAATTACAAAGTTGTACAAGCTAATGTTGCCCATGCTGAGTTTCAGTCACAATTAAAAACAACGTAACACTAGTAGTCCTTAGGTATTATTTATCGGAACCTAACGTTAATGAAGTCGATAGTCTAATTTATGCATTAAAAGAAAATAACATCGACAAAATAGACTGTTTTCTGTTAGGAGATTTTAATTTAATACAAATGACAACAACTACTGTACTATAATGGAAAGATCAAACGAGAACTTACCTTCGAAGTTTGATCACTATTTTATGAATATGGTGAGTGAGGTTTAAACTGAGATCCCGAACCAGCGCATGCGCAGTAAGCAGTCATATTTTAACTCCGGATCATGGAACCAGAGCTAGCAAACAATGCAACGAATCGTAATGTTACCATGGAATAAAGAAAAAAACTTATTCATGGGAGGGCGAGGAGGGCAGTTTACACCTCACTCACCATATTCATAAAATAGTGATCAAACTTCGAACAGGTAAGTTCTCGTTTAATCTTTCTATTTTATTTCATATTACGTTCGGTGCAAACTGAGATGTTTAAAGCCATCACTGGTGAACATGATGCGTAAATTGTCAGGTGTCAGAAGTGACGAGGAAAATGAGTTAAATGCATTAAAGTACTGTACTCATATTTTGATAAACTCAAAACATTTTATTTTCTCTGTTGCATGTTCTACAGACAACTTAGATTACAGTAACTCACGAAATCGATTAACAATGACACTGTAACAAATACTAAATTGTTTCAATATTTTGTATAGGAAAAATTATATGTTTGCAAAGTTTCCACTCAACGAGTTGCTTATGCTTGCAGTTTGTATGATAGGTTTATTATAATATTCTCTGAACGTTTTTTTCAGAACTCCAACCTGCAGCAGCAATAATCTCATTTATAGGGACTGACATATGACTGGCTGTTGAAGAAGCTGCTTGTCTAGTAGAGTGTGCTTTAAATAGCGTGTCAACACCATGAGAATCATGAAAAATTGATTTTAACCATCGTGAAATTGTGTCTCTAGAGACTGGAGCATAAGGCTTTTTATAACTTAACAGAAGCTGGTTATGAACACCCCTTATAGCAGCTGTGCGTTTAATATACTCCTTAAGAGTACTTACTACACATATTCTGCTATTCAGTGCAAATGCCTTAAATGTTATTCTGGCACTTTTACTGTTATTTGGTCTTGTATGCTTTAACAAGTCAT
>NW_022739346.1:0-736 GCF_011630105.1 Anneissia japonica
GAGTCAATCCGAGATGGCCCGAGTGAAGTTTCATGCAAATGTTTCGTACGGGAAAAAAAATCGCCCCCAGGGTGCAGTGGACAATGATGTCGCGCAACAGTTGACCTTTCCAATTCCGGTGAAGGTCATGTGTAGGTGGATATCTAAACCACAGACTCTGTAGGCCTACAACATGAACAGTTGTCCTGGTAAACATAAGGATATCAGTATCACTGTAATTAAATTATCTACTATTAACAGGAAATACCATGGTGTACTGTAGTGTATACAATGAATAGGCAATTATCTTATGATGTTAAATCATTAAATCATTAATCCATTTTCCACATCATCGTTTCTACGTTTCTATAAAGAAGACGGTAGATACACGCTGCCGCTGGGAGTCTATGTTTTTCATACTCTTATTCTAGAAGTGGTTGGCGCGTCGAGTGTGGCTTTAACTCACCCTTGAGGTCAGGGGTTTGAAACACTCGCTGTGCAAGTTGTCTACGTTTTGTCTCTAGATTCAAACTTTGTTTCAATCTAGTTTTGTGCTTGAGTACAAGCGCTGGGATACTCCCCTTGGAGCGATTTTTCCTGTACGAAACATTTACATTAAACGTTAGGAATTCCTCAACGAGGGGTCCAAGCTCCCCTACAAGGGTTCCAAGCTCCGACAAGGGGTCCACAACCCCCCCCCCCCACATATGGTTGTATGTTGACTATGGTATTCTTTATTTAAAAAGGATAATTTGAT
>NW_022739347.1:0-1140 GCF_011630105.1 Anneissia japonica
AGCATTTGGATTTGTTTATATGATTATTTTTTAATCTAAAAATGAAAATCAGTATTAGCCAAAACCATGGTGAACATTTCTTGACATCTGCCGGCATACCTAAGGCATGTTACAACGATCCTCTCAGTAATCATCTTAACTTCTGCTGTATTCATAATCAAACCCATTCCTACTCATTAGAAATATTGAAACATTCTATTGAAACTAATATATTTCATTTCATTGGTGTTGTTACACTGCTACAGTTAAACAATAAGGATAATAATTAAATATAAATAAATATAATATATTACAAAGGAATGAATTTTGCGATGCTTAGTTCCACATTTTTTTCCTTTTTTTTGTAAGCACTACTAATTAGATTTGCCTTTTGATGTTTCCTTTCATTGCTCCTTTGTGTTTGTGCAAGTGTAACCTTGTGTTTCTACTTCTAAATTTCCGAAGAGTTTCAGAATAAATTTAAAAGTTCAATTTTAATTGATTGCTGGACATGAGTTTTGCTCTTCATTGTTAGAGTTGTGCTATGTAATTGTTTTTCTCTGCATTGCAGTTTTTATCTGCATTGCAACTAGTGGAGAACTTTCGTTCTCCACTAGTTAACAGGGTGCCTCGGGCGAATTGTGGTGCTTGGTTGCTCTTACTAATCATCGATTAATGCAAGAACGATATCTTTCTAAATAATAAAATTATTAGTCGGATTATGAACTGAAATTGCGACTGTCAAAACATTTGAATTCCTCATTGACTTACACTTATTTTCAGATGTCGAGAACCATTTACTGGTAATAGTTTTAGACTTATTCATGAAATACTCAACGGCAGATACAGATATTATAAAACCTTGATAATACTCAACGGCAGATACAGATATTATAAAAGCTTGATGAACAATGATACAGAATACTTACAAAATTAAAAGGCTTCAAAGTAAAATCTAAAATAACAATATATAGGCTAGGCATATGTGTGTGGTTTTTTAAATGTTTATGTGTAGGAGAGAATAATGAGAGTTTGGATTGATCCGAAATACACTGTAATCTGTTGCTCCTGTTCAGGCGGGTAACAGGGGTCTTGGGTCAGTGGGGGAAAAGGTCATAATTTTCCCGGTTAGTAATTTATCATACCCAACCCACCCCACCC
>NW_022739348.1:0-1069 GCF_011630105.1 Anneissia japonica
CTGTAACTTTAGGTAATTTTTAACTACTTGAGCGTTATTTTGTTTTTTATTTATTTTTAATTTTTTTCGGGGGAAGGGGTGGGTGGGAGTATTTTGGAGGGGCGCGCTCCTCCACCATCCCCTAGATACACCACTGCCTACACTGCAATCGGTTCACGACCGACACTGACCAGCACGTCTGTGGCCAGGTCGTGATAGTGTGAGAGCTAAGAGCAACTTGCTCGTGACAGGGGGAGGATCGATGATGGTCGCAGAGTTTTCAACATGTTGAAAACTTTATTGTGGTCGGTACTGGCCGCCAATCTGATCATAGTCGCCCTCACACGTGTCGTGCCTAGTCATTTGGCTAAAGTGGTCATTATTACTTTTCACCCATAAAAATAATTGACACAAGGTGTTTTCATGATGCATATTAAATGAGTCAAGGTAAATGCTCATACCTCCTGGCGTCATTCTACGAGGTACGATCGCAGGGCTACGTCGTGATAGTGTGAGAGTAGCTACGATCGGAGGGCAAGTCCTACTTTCGGTCGAATACGACCTTAGGTCAGTATGGTCGCAGTGCCAGGTCACGATAATGTTAGAGGTGCTGCTAGAACCCGACCACAGTAAATTTGTAAACATGTTGACCATGCACGACATCTGCCTTGTAACGAGCAAGTTGCTCTTAGCTGCTATCACACTATCACGACCTGGCCACGACGGTGTCGGTCGTGTACCGATCGCAGTGTAGGTCGTGATAGTGTGAGAGTAGCTTAAGAAGGCTCACTACAGGGTTAAATAGTGTGTACTAATTTATTTCCATCAGTAACTCAGACTTATCTATTTTAACGCGCTGTTTAGGCGCACCATTATGTAATACTATGTATTGTTAGTATTTAAACCTGAAGCCTCTGTGGTCTAATGGTTATGACACTCGCATTGATAGCGAGAGGTCGCAGGTTCGAATCCATTCGGAGAATTTTGTTACACACTGTATTTATCGGGAAACATTAGTTGAGAGCGATGCTACACGATGCATGCATGCATGCATCATGTATGTATGTATGTATGTGTGTATGTATGGGTG
>NW_022739349.1:0-549 GCF_011630105.1 Anneissia japonica
TTATCTCGCCGAGTTCAGATCTTAGTGCAAATTTTTGACTTTCCGCCATATTTCGAGAACTTTTCCGAAAAACTTCAAACTTTCATTGGAATAGTGTTTGATTCTGGCTATCTCACTTTGCCTAACAAAAAAAAATTACATTTTGACTCAACTTTTTAACATTGTCACTTTTTGCACAAAAGTGCTTATCTCGCCGAGTTGAGCACTTAGTGCAAATTTTTGACTTTCCGCCATATTTCGAGAACTTTTCAGAAAAACTTCAAGCTTTCATTGGAATAGTGTTTGTTTCAGGCTATCTCACTTTGCGAAACAAAAAAAAATTCCATTTTGACTCAACTTTTTAACATTGTCACTTTTTGCACAAAAGTGCTTATCTCGCCGAGTTGAGCACTTAGTGCAAATTTTTGACTTTCCGCCATATTTCGAGAACTTTTCAGAAAAACTTCAAACTTTCGTTGGAATAGTGTTTGTTTCAGGCTATCTAACTTTACCTAACAAAAAAAAATTGTAATTTGACTCAACTTTTTAACATTGTCACTTTTTGCACAA
>NW_022739350.1:0-1679 GCF_011630105.1 Anneissia japonica
TAGAATAATATATAGATTATACAATATACAAGATACAAGTCAACTTTATTGTCAATATATAAATTCTAAAATTCTAAAAACGTAAATATAGATACTGAGTGCACCTTTCATTAAAGTGAACATATATTTTAGGAGGGTCTAGTGTAGTAGGATATTCTAGACTTGTGCGTGTTTCTAATGTTCACTTCCCCTTAAAGAATAATGCTCATATACATATTTCAAATAATGACTGGTTGGTTTAAGTTCTGTAAGCAGAATATAAATCCCCGATTAACAATGTCAGAAACGAGTAACACTATGAACAACGACTACGACTTTTGTTATAATGACGTTCCCCCTCTTGCACTGGTAGAGTTCAGCTAGCTCGAAGTTAGATGTACCGACAGTACTTGAAATGGTCGCGAGATGGCGCCCATCACGCTTCTCCATAATCTTGGGTAGATCTTTTTCATTCAGCCTCAACCGAGGTAATATTAATATTACTGAGTTTCCTCTGACACTTTGTAACCAATCTAAAAACCTGTATATTCCATACATCCTTTAGAAAATGCCACAGACTTATAACAGCGTGAACACTATAAGTTCACTCAGTGTTGAATACATTGACAGGGGAGGAATTGGTGAAATCGGTTTCTATACACCATATTGACAGTGGCGGCTCTACGTGGGAAGGGGAAGGAGGGGATTTCCCCCGACAAATTTCTAAACCCCCATTTCCAACCCCCTACAAAAAAGAAGAAAAAACACAATTCGCAGGCGAGAAAAAAAAAAACTATATGTATTTTTTACATATTAGTAGACATTCAATCTATAAAATCGATTAGATAAGCCCCTGAAACACCTAAATTGTCATATTTTTCGGGGGCCCAGCCCCTTGGACCTCATTTTAATTGATGGCCGACCACGCCCACTTTGCTTGTCCCTCACTCGCCCCACCCCCCAGATTTCAGACGCTGGCGCCGCCACTGCCTATCAGCGACAGTGGCCGAGTTGTGACTCTCGATAGCGATTCCATAGAAACGCTTGTCTGCCTACCTATACTAGTAGTATTGTACTACCTACCGGCCTACCGCCAGTCGGCCTACTTGAAACGTTGTTCAAACACTGTTGTAACGTTCAATGAATTTCTCTACACTAGAATTCCTAGTCTTTGTTCTAATATTCTTTAATACTTTTTAAAATCTACTGTTGATGCTGCATTCTAAATTAAAAGTTCTTTTTAATCAATTATTTTTTTTTATTCAAATGTAAACAACTAAGGCAAACGTACATTAAAAACTAAAAACAAAATGACAAACATAACTGCAGCCCAGCGCAACCATTTACATGGCAATGAAAATGAACATAACATACTAAAACACGAAAATGTTAAACCTTTCAACAACAAAATATTTGAAGATGTTAACAGAAGAGCACTTGCCATACTTCAATATACAGTAAACTCAAAACATTAAGTAAAAAGGTTATAAGTACATGTTCTTTTGTATATATGAACATACGTTGGTAAAGCATACTTTTAAAGTAATTTCTGTCCGATTAGAACCTAATATTGCCAATTCAATTTTACCATCCATGTAAGTTTTAATAAAAATTTAAACATTGCTTTACCTAAATTCACTGTTCATTCCAATAGGGTGCACTCATGTTTTTAAATAAGTTCTCAACATTATGTACACAAA
>NW_022739351.1:0-232 GCF_011630105.1 Anneissia japonica
AAATTGCACTAAGTGCTCACAACTCGGCGAGATAAGCACTTTTGTGCAAAAAGTGACAATGTTAAGAAGTTGAGTCAAAATATAATTTTTTTTGTTAGGCAAAGTGAGATAGCCTGAAACAAACACTATTCCAATGAAAGTTTGAAGTTTTTCGAAAAAGTACTCGAAATATGGCGGAAAGTCAAAAATTTGCACCAAGTGCTCAACTCGGCGAGATAAGCACTTTTGTGCA
>NW_022739351.1:313-558 GCF_011630105.1 Anneissia japonica
ATTGAAAGTTTGAAGTTTTTCGGAAAAGTACTCGTAATATGGCGGAAAGTCAAAAATTTGCACTAAGTGCTCAACACGGCGAGATAAGCACTTTTTTTTTTTGCAAAAAGTGACAATGTTAAAAAGTTGTGTCAAAATGTAATTTTTTTTGTTAGGTAAAGTAAAACAAACACTATTCCCTTGAAAGTTTGAAGTTTTTTGGAAAAGTACTCGAAATATGGCGGAAAGTCAAAAATTTGCACTAA
>NW_022739352.1:0-630 GCF_011630105.1 Anneissia japonica
AGGCCTTTATCCTCAACCTGGGCTTCAATATTTGGAAAAGCTTTTGGTTTGTACCTGATTGTACTCATTTCTTATGAGGTACTTCTTGTTATCTTGCATAGTAAAATACCTACTACATGTCTTGTGACATGTTTCCAAACTACATCTTCAACGTTGTATTAACAAATTCTACCCACTTATTAAATGTTTCTATATCTTTTTTGGAAAGAGAACAAAAGATAGTTTCTGGTGACTAAATTGCATTCTGATGTGTTGAATTTGTGTAGAAAAAAATCATGGAAAATAATTTCATATAACCAATTATGTTATTTACTAAGATAATTCATATATAAGGGTTTTTTGAAATGATAATATTAATCATTTTTTAAACAAGTTAAATTGGATAACAATTATATTTATTATTACATGTACTAATCTTTACATTTAATGATAATAAAGCATGCTTTAGCATGAATACTGCAATCATAATCTAACTGTAAATTAGTGGAAAGTGTCTTCACTTTGTTTCAGTACTTAGCAAAGGTTGTCCCATTTTGTGAAAAAATAATAAGAGTTCGTCAGTGTCAAATAATATCATGAGAGTCTCTTGTAGCATGAATACTGCAATAGTAATCAAACAAGTATTTCATT
>NW_022739353.1:0-1089 GCF_011630105.1 Anneissia japonica
TACATGAAATTTGTAAATTTGTATTCCAGCGCTAGGAATACACAAGCTATACATACAGATTTTTTAAAAAACAAGACAACTGTAATTTATAAAATAATACATACAGTGCAAGAAATATGTAAATTACATTTAAATTAAATACATGATACAGGAAGTGATAAGGGATCAAAACGAGTTGTATACTGTAGAGGTAAAAAGTTTTAAATTATTTGACAATATAAAAGAAATAAAACGAAAGGTACTAGGTAAATACAACTTGATTTTTTGCTTCGAACAAGGTATCCATTCAAGCGCAGATAAGCCTATTTCATGTGACTTTAAACTAGAGACCAGAACATAACTTTAAATTGAACAAAGTTTGAATTATGTTAACATAGAACAAGTATACAGAGACTAGCCCATAAATGTAAAAAACTGTATTTAAAAATTAAATAAAAATGTATGTGTAAGTCTATTGATAATTATGATATACTTATATATAATCATTTTGTCATTTGTGCATCACATGTTTGTAACATTTGTTGGCACTAGTAATCGTCAGAGGTCAAGGTGACGGCAGCCTACACGTTTCATTCGACATCGAACACTAAACCTGACGTGATTTCCAAAATTACTTTATATGAAAAAAGGTTTGTTAGTGTAGTTTATAAAGTTAGTAATTATAAAGCAAAGTTTATATGAAAAATAAATATATCTTACCATAAAATTCTTTAACAGTGTATATAACAGTAAAATAAAGTTTAACTACAATTAAGCGTCTATGGTGTTAAAAAAGGACAAGGCAAGAAGACCTGATATTGTGTGACAGTTGAAACAATGTTCTGAAAGTCAAAGATACTGAAATACAAAATAGAGCACTCGCATAGCAAATGAAAAATGAAAAGTAAAATAAAATAAAAATAAAAAGTGAATAAATTCAAATGGTTAAACTTACAATCGATTAAGCGATAGTACTCCATCAATGTTATCACAGACATAAAGTCAAGTCAAAGTCTTAAAAAACTATTTCAATGTTTACATTATACAGTACACTCGGCTGCGCCATGCTCTATTTGTAACCAGTGAGTTGCGAGACGTTGGCGGCTCTGT
>NW_022739354.1:0-1021 GCF_011630105.1 Anneissia japonica
GCTTATGAAGCCAAGATCCTTGTTGATACCAGTTTTGTGTGTGTTAAGTTTCATAATCCACTGTGATCCTATATATATATATATATAATGTAGTCTTTTTTTTAAATTTAGGATCCTTTTTTTTGTTCTATAAAATTAATTATGATAATATTTTACAACTCTCTGCTCCCAACATTTGAGGAAGGCTGATATGACATTCATTATTATGATTATGTTGAAAACACAATTTTGGGATCCAAAAAAAATATTATAAAATAAGCTTTTAGTTTTGTCTAAATAACCAATTACGGTATTCATAGATAAAGGTATACTGATATCTTTTAATTAGTTCAGAGTGCTTTTATTGTAAAATAAAAAAAAAGAAAAGCAAATTGGAAAGTCAACATTATATTGGAAGGTTGATATTACTAAGATATAATAACAATGGGAGATATACATCACTAATTATGTCTATCACACCCTTCTAAAGTAAAACCAATTAAACACTATCAACCCACAACATGAAAGATACTGTATCATTGACTGGAACCAATTACAATTAAGCTTGTTACACAGGTATCATTTTAACTCATAAAGTTCAATCACGCTATGTAAAACAGTACCTGCGTTAAGTAGGTCGGGTGTAGATAGTTTTATATATTACAATATCGGAAAAATGTAAGTTGGAATCCGATCAAGAGATCTTTTCACCTGTTTTCCAAACTGATAATTACTTTTTGTAAGAATTATTTGATATGTAGAGCCAGGAAACGAGAAAGGAAATTCATAAGATTAACTTCTAACAAGCTTGATCTTCCTCTAATTAATGGGCACCGCCACAATACAACACAACTAACAGTGAGTCTGCTGTCATCCTTCCATACCCGTCAAAAATGTAATTATTCTGAGTTCGCAATTTTTTATTGGCTGCCACGCAATTATTTCTATTAGAGCTATTTCTTCATAAGTGCCAATTTAGTTATTATTTCTAGTTCATCAATAGTTAGATTATTTTTTTTTAATCTCTTCTCTTAACTTTTAC
>NW_022739355.1:0-870 GCF_011630105.1 Anneissia japonica
TGTAATCATATCTTTACTGGGTTATGCCTAACACTCCCTCTTATTTTCATTTATGTCAGTGCAGCTTTTTGATATATGTTGCACACAAAAATACCACACGAAAATACCAAAACGTTACACACACACACACACACACACACACACACACACCCCACCCACACACACAAACGTTAACACCCCAAATTACTACAAAGAAATATCATTATTTTTAAGAAACTAGAAAATAAAATTGATATCCTTTGCAGCGGTAAAAATGAGTACACGTTAATCATGATATGATTTTAAAATACAGTACAAACTAAATCAGACAAACAGTATAAACCCCAATGGCAAATATTCCCACCACTGACGCAGGGCCATCGGAACCACACCGGCCGCACAGGCTTTGGCCGGACGACTTTTTCCCATTTGTATTACTTTAAAAAGTAAATATACTCTGATACCTGAAGTTAGTATTAATGTTAGCATTAAATTGACTTTTTAATGTTGTATACCGTATTTAAACAAAAATCCACCATTTTTAATTCACCGTTTGTGTATTGCCCATGTACATTTCAACTCTTTTGACAATCCTTAACTTTAGTAATTAGGATTGATTTTAAAAATATATAGAGAAATACATATAAATAGTGGCCCAAGCCTATGTCGTAATTACGACATAATTTGGCGAAATTACGACATAAATATGTCGAAATTACGACATACGTATGTCGTAATTACGACTTATTATGTCGAAATTTCGACATACGTAAGTCGTAATATTACGACTTATTATGTCGAAATTTCGACATATTATGTCGAAATTACGACATATGTCGAAATTACGACATACGTATGTCGTAATTACGACATATTATGTCGAAATTTCGA
>NW_022739356.1:0-525 GCF_011630105.1 Anneissia japonica
TACAAAATTAAAAATTTCCAGTAAACACTGAGTGATGTTTCGCTGTTGGCTAGGATCTAGACCTAGCCTACCTAGGCTAGGCTAGGCCAGCCTAGCCTAGGCCCTAGGTGTCAAAAGAGTCGTTACCGGGAGAAGAGGGGTGTCAGGCCTGCTCAGGCAATTTGCCAAATGCAACGATGATGTACAAATAAATAACAATTTCAAACAGAGGTATTCATATAGCAAGGCTTGATCCACGATATAAAGGGCGGATGCCCTAGCTAGCGGCACCAGATAATGTGTTTTCTCTTACCCGAAATCCACCCTGACAAGGCTAGGCTAGCCTAGCCTAGCTCTTTTTTCACTATCCCCTGATTTACCTAAATTTATGTTGTGACTATTCATTCCTCATTTATTGCATGTGTATAAATAGGCCTTTATATAAAACATTTAATTACTCACTTGTTTTAATAATTAATTAATTATAAACGAATAATGCTCGATCGCGGATGCGATGAAAATTGCAACCCCAACAAAAAAGTTACC
>NW_022739357.1:0-626 GCF_011630105.1 Anneissia japonica
CCTAAATATATAGGACTGTAGACAAATTAACATGGCTATAAAATAACAGACGGTATAAATAAAACATTTATTCAATATTTTAGTTGGTAATGCACTCACAAGCTCTTTACATGTAGGTCTAACCGTTAAATATATGTATACATGCATCTATGAAATAACTGTAGGCTTATAATAATGTAAATATGACGCAAATTGTTTACATAATTTTGGGGTTTTTTTCAGACAAGCAGTTGAAAATGTTTTTAGACTCCATGAGGTCCCAGGTGGGCAAGATCACCAAACGAAAGTCTGGCCAAGGGACACAACTGATGTCGGACCGTGATGCATGGGTAGTTCATACCTTCGGCTTTCTGGAAAAACACATTGTCCGGATCCCAAGCAGGCCTACTGCTAAGGTGTGCTTTAAAATTCAATGCGTAAATAACATACTGTTAATTATTTAGTTTTTACAAATGCACAAAAAATAGTGCCATTTTTTATTTTACTGACATATACGGTAGATAATACGTTTTACAATTGTGCAAAATGTTTTAATCAGTGGCGTATTTAGGGGGTTCCCCAAAAAAACTTTTTGACAAAATTAATGTAAAAATAATCATCTGTAATTATTTTTCTGTGTCCACACA
>NW_022739358.1:0-518 GCF_011630105.1 Anneissia japonica
TGGCCGGAAATGGCACTCTCAGACAAACTTTAATTAGGCCTATGATTTTTCTTTTTTCTCCATTTTTTAAAAATAATTTTAGGGGCTCCCCCCCCCCCCTATGCATATTATAGCATTCCGTGACAATTTTAGGAACGATTTTTAGTGAAATAACAGGTTTTAAAAATTGGACTTTTTGAAATTTGGTGGTCCAGGGGCAGAGGCCTGGAGGGAGTTTGTGAGAAAACCGACAAAGTAGCATTTTGAGGGTCTTTACATAATAGATTTCTCAAACACATAATTCATGAATATTTCATTTAAATTTTCATTAATTTGGGTGTTTTTGGGACCTGAAAAAGTAACGTTATTATGTCCTGTACACCTAAAGGCCTATAGATAACATTATTCATATTATATGTACAATCACCGGAGACGATCAATTTCTAACAAATTTCATACCACATTATTAAACATCAACAGTTAGATAAGCCGGCAAATATAATGCAATGCATGCTATAGCAGGGACGTAGCCAGGATTT
>NW_022739359.1:0-1554 GCF_011630105.1 Anneissia japonica
ACTGAGTTTACATAATTAATTCATTAATACATTATATTTAATATAAGTTATTCAATAATAACTAAACGTTTAGGACTTCATTGCTATATATCTTACAAATATGTAAAGGTAAATTAGTTTTACAACAATTATAATCTATAACACTACTGCCGACAACATCAGTTACAACTGAGGATAAATAATTAATTCATTAATACATTATATTTGATAAAAGTTATTCAAAAATATATAACCGTTTCCAACTTCATTGCTATATATCTTTCAAATATGTAAAGATATATTAGTTCAGTACTGTTTAATATTTACGTATGCAGTAAATAATATTTTTATATTTCTTAGTACCTACAACACTACAGCCCACTACATTAGTGACAACTGAGGGTACGTTATTAACTCTTTATTATGTTATATATAATAAATGTTATCAAAATTTAAAAAAAAAATACTAATTTCATTGTTTTATACCTTTTAAGTAGGGTATGATATAATGATTTATACCTTTGAGTTATTTCATAGGAAATTAACAACTGTTTGATTTTTCTATAAGCAGTGAATCACATTTGTTTATACCTTTCAGTTACTTCGACTCTACCGCCGACAACGTCAGTGACAACTGAGGGTACGTTATTAACTTATAAAATATGCTTATTTTATGCGAAAACGTATTAATACTAACTAAATGTTTTGAACTTTATTGTTATATGCTTTGAATTATTTTACACTAAATTAGTTACTGTTTATAATTTACATACGTACTAAGTAATTTCTTTTTATATTCTCAGTACCTACAACACTACAGCCGACAACGTCAGTGACAACTGAGGGTACGTATGTTGTATATGCTTAAGTTTAATAATAATAACTAAATATTTTTTATTACATTATTATATTGCTATGAAATGTGTTATAATACATGAGCTACTGTTTAATAAATTCAATTGCATTAAATCCTATTATTTAAACTTCTTAGCACCTACAACACTAACGCCCACAACATCAGTGACAACTGAAGGTACGTTCTTAACTTAATATTATGTGATATATGATAAAAGTTATAAATAACAACTAAAAATTTCGATTTTCATTGCTTTATACCTTTGAGCTATGTCATAAGAAATTAGCTACTGTTTGAATTTTCTATAAGCAGTGAATCACATTTATTTATACCTTCAGTACCTACGACTCTACCGCCGTCAACGTCAGTGACAACTGAGGGTACGTTATTAATTCACAAATATGCTTATATTATACTAAAACTTATTAATAATAACTAAATGTTTTTGAATGTCATTGTTATATTCTTTGAAATATTTTACATTAAATTAGTTACTGATTTTTAATTTACATACATACTAAGTAATTTCTTTTTATATTCTCAGTACCTACAACACTACAGCCGACAACGTCAGTGACAACTGAGGGTACGTACTTAATGTTGTATATGCTTAAATTTATTAATAATAACTAAATGTTTTGATTACATTATTACATTGCTATGAAATGTGTTATATTACATGAGCTACTGTTTAATAATTTCACATGCATTAAATCCCA
>NW_022739360.1:0-815 GCF_011630105.1 Anneissia japonica
AAGACATATGGAAACACCACAATGAAATTGGCAACCGGGACCGAAAAAGGTCTAAAAAAAACCCAGGGCCCCCAGGCCTAGTGTTACGCCACTGACAAGAAACTCAACATTCTCACGTGCGTAGATCATTTTATGTGACGTTATTACGAATATTTCACCGATGTAGTGCAATCGAGTTTTATTTTTAAACACTATTTTTGGAACAAGCATAAGTGACACAAACAACAGTGTAGTCATATAATGTTAGGTAATATTGATTAATACAAGAATAATAGTATATCAGTTCTTTAGAAATATCAACATTACTGAGAAAAGATAAAGAATGAATCGGTAATAAATACTTTAATTTTGAGGTTTCAGCACGTTTTAGTTTAATGTACCAGTGTTTATTCATTTATTACTTATTTATACAAGATGTTCAGTTTGAATTTAATAACACAGGTATATAAAATGTATATGGCTTGCACGATAAATAAAAGATGCTTCTTTAGTGTGTATTATGAATGTAGACTGACGCTGAACAAACACTATCAAGTATATATAGTCACACTTAAATAGTATTAAATCATGCTATGGTTTATGTATAATTTGCTTTAGAGTAGTACTCTTTTATATATTAGATATTTCTTTCATAAAATGTATATGGCTAGCACGATAAATAAAAGGTGATTCTTTTCTGTGTATAATGAATGTAGACCTACGCTAAGCAAACACTATTAAGTATAATTTAGTTACACTTAACAGTGTTAAATCATTTTATGTTTTCTGTATAATCAACTTTAAAGAAGTACTGTTTTATATATTAGATACGGTAA
>NW_022739361.1:0-1511 GCF_011630105.1 Anneissia japonica
GCGAAGTTCGGCGATCAGAGACACCAAGCCCTCGTGTTTCGACGGATCTGCGACCCCTTTTTTTTCTGTCGTCGGCCCCATTTTCATCGAAGTCGATTATGCTCGAGACCAGAACTTCGTTTGTCAACGAGAACACTTGTCCTTTCTTCTCGAGATGATCGCTCACGACCTTTGCGATCACGTCGCTGTCGAATCCGAATTCGGAGGCAAAATAAATCTTGGAAATAAGGGTTTCCTTCGTCTTGCGCCGCAACCACAAGCACGAACTCCCGTGTTCGGCGTGTTCAGAAAGAGGAAGGTCGTCCGGCTCCCATTGGCACAGCGATCTTCCGCAGAAGAAACACCTGGCGTTATCTTCAAAACCCCCGTAGAAGAAACCCGCTTCCGACATCGACCTTCCGTCGGGTCTGTCGTGCGGCCAGTAGCGAAAGGTTTTCACCCTGTCTTCCTCGTCTTCAAATTTTGGAAAGGTAGCGGTTCTCTGCATAATTTCCTTTTGCATTACCTACTGATAATAGACTGATTTCTAATGAAGACAAATATGCACAATAACAACTTTATATTGTTTTTTTGTAATAAAGACTTTATTGAAGACAAAACAGAATATAAGATTTCGTGTTTTTATTTTTTCTTTAGTACTTATTATATCGGAATATTTTTTTTTTAAATTCTATTCCGAAGACGGGTTGTACTTCAACATTTTCGAGAACAGCCAGTCGTCCAGTTGCTGTTCCAGTTCTTCGTCTCCGTAAACAACCGTGTCTTGGTCGGAAATGTTCTGTTCGTCCGACGATTCGACTGGAAGCTGAGAATCCTCCGGAAAGTTGTCGGCGAGGTTTCCTTCTCCGGCTGCTCGTTCGTCGTCGACGGGAAGTTGAGAGTCCTCGAGAAAGGATTCCGTTAGGTTTCCTTGGCCGTCTGCGGTCTCAACTTCTCTTCGTTCGTCGCCGACGCCAACAGTTTGGGAGGTGCTTGCGTCGTCGTCGTCTTCGTCGTCGAACTTGATCCTTTTGGTATAAGGAGCATCCGACTGAAGAAAAACAATCAAAAAATAAAAATAAAAATAAAGGTAAAATAACATCACGTCACATGTTACGTCCTCTTTGAAAAATGACGTCCTGATCCTTGTCGCTCAAATCGTCGTCGTCGTGGTCGTCGTTGGCTTCGTCCTTCTCGCCTCGTTTGTCGCCGGATCGCAACAACCTGACCCCTTTCCGCGAAAGCAGGAAACTCTGGAGAACGACCACGACGCAGAACCGGATGGCCTGCGAGGCGGTGAGAACGATCGCCCAGTGTCGTCCGACCTTGTTGATCGGACAGTCGGCGGAGTCGATGCTGTTGGCGCTGAGGTCCAGAAGGTTTTCGTAGCAGTCGCCCAAGGACGTATCGCACTCCATCAAGTCCCGACCGTCGAAGGAGCACGGGCCGAGTTTGTAGACGAGCACATTTCTGACGAGGTCGACGGTGGCGATCGCTACGCTTGCCAGAGACGCCGCCTCCCACACGTCGGA
>NW_022739362.1:0-639 GCF_011630105.1 Anneissia japonica
TTTGCAAAAGTAATGTCGAAAAGAAGCTCATCCGAGGTTCCTAAAAAAAAGCCCAGGGCTTCTATCACGTTTTCATCGAATACAAATCCATCCAGGCAAACACAGCCTGGGACGCACTGGCCTGGCAACTGCTCCTTATGACTTTCCATGTTTGCACATGTCTTGGATTGGCTGGGCTTACAGGTGGAGAATGCCATGTGGTTACCACATTAATCGGAACAGACCTCTTTCTCACAGGTGAAACTCCCATTTGTCATCATCAGGAATGAAAAATTATCCATATTTGCAAGCTTACATACACAAATACCAAAAGTGTCTAACTAATCAAAACATACCTCTAGTAGGTGACATAGCTGTGATTAAACTAAAGATCAAATCAGACTTCTTTTCGAGATAGTAATTACATTTAGACTGATGTTAATTATGATAGCATGTCTGTATCAACATTATTTTATTGTATTATCATGGTCAAAAGTGTAAACAAAAATATTAGACAGAATTTCGAATTCCATACCCGCCGTCTCTTCTTTAGTTTGCAAAAGTAATGTCGAAAAGAAGCTCATCCGAGGTTCCTAAAAAAAAGCCCAGGGCTTCTATTCGAGTTTTTACAGTAATTAAATAATTAACAAATTCAATTGC
>NW_022739363.1:0-1109 GCF_011630105.1 Anneissia japonica
ATACTGATACTGACAAATAAAGAAACTACAGCAAATAGAAACTAACTATTCATATAATAGCTGGCAAAACCCCATAACAATCACTCTCTTTGTATATGCAAATATTCTCTACAGATTCTTGACAAATGTTCCAATATACCTATGCTCTGTAGATAAATCATAGCAACTATGCAAATGTAGTCTAAAGATTCTAGCATATAAATGTCATGTTTAGATACTAGCTACTATATATATACATGTAGTCTATAGATCCTAACTACTTTAAATGTGTCTATAGATCTTAGCTCTGTATAAATGTAGTTTATAGACCCTAGCTACTGTGTACTCCCTTACTACCAGTAGAGTGTTTAAAGACAAGCTCTTAATGTTTAAGTATTTCTGCATCACGTTGGTATTGCTGCCTTTAGGCCTTCCATTATTTTCCCATAAGATGAGGATTAGGCAAGGCATTGTGTATTGCATCAGTTTAATAAACATAAGAAACTGCCTAAGGTATTGCATATGATAAGCTTCCAGGACTTTTTAAGATCATGAAATAAATTAAAAATTAATAGAAAGTAATAAAAGCTACTAAAAATTTAATAGTTAAAGGAATTAAGCTAACCACCATATCATGATGATTCTCTAGAATAAAAAAATTCAATAGTTTTAAAATATTTTGTCAAAATATACAGTAAGTTTCTCAATGAAATTGGATAAATATGATTTTTACCTCCCTCCCCTCCAAAAAAATGTTTACAATAAATTAAATTTTTTAAAATAAGAATACCACATTTATACTTACATTATCACATTTCAAGCAAAGTTCTTGCATTCCTTCTGCCGAGGCAACTAACAATTTGATACCAAATTTACTGTTAGCTATGTTAACATCTGGTGTAACTTCACAGCCTGTAAATATAAAAAAATAAATAAATATTTTAAAATAATTATTGTGATTGTCAATTTATATTTTTAAAATTAAATCTCATGTTCTTAGCAATTTTAAGATTGATTTTATTGTACTGTATACATATTACATGTTTAAATACAATATGAATATTTTCTAGTGCCTTCACAATAATGCATTTTATTTTCTAATAATTAAACAAAAACATTAGCATATAAAC
>NW_022739364.1:0-1225 GCF_011630105.1 Anneissia japonica
TTACAGGACTACATTCGTTGAGAGCTATGCTACACGATGTATTTATTAATTCCTTTATTCGAACACTGTATTTACCTTTCTTTGATGATTTATATATATATATATATATATATATATATATTTATTTTTTTATTCCTGTATGTATAATATTGTATTGAGATTGTAATGTACAATAAAATTATTTTTACATTAAAAACATAGTTTTTCCCACAATAATGGACGCCATCTTGGAATTTGTCATGATGACGTCATCATTCCGATCACATTTTTTAATGAGAGTGATGAGTAATTATATAGCAAAGTTGTTGTTACATTACAAGTGACCAAAAACATAAATTTATTTCCCCTACCCCCCCCCCATCTTAAATAGTTTAAAATAGGGTATTTTAGGCAAAAATCGTACCGGGCTGGGTAATAAGAGTAAAGAAGAGGGGAGAGGGAGGGAAAGAGTAAGAAGGGGATAAGAAAAGGAAAGGAAAGGAAACGAAAATGAAAAGAATAAGAGAAGAGAAAAATAAAGACGAATAAAAAGGAAGATATCGTAATGACCAGACGCACAACACCCTGCAACCCTTTCTCCACTTCAAAAAGTGTCCATAGCTCCTTTGATCTAAGCGGCCAGATATTCTCCGCAGTGGCGTAACCACCGGGGGACAAGGAGAAAATATCCATCTGTGGAAAATCTTTCCCCACCCCTTGAAGACGCCCTTTTTCACCCCCTGAAAGTGCCTAAAAATCAATTGATAAATTGATCAATTCCGACCAAATTAGAATTACAAACACAAACATTTTTTAGGGTTTTGTAAGGATAGCCTTCTAAGTTATTTAAACACATAATAGTCCCAAACTCAAGAAAGAACATTTAAGATAGATCGTTTTACCTAAAAGAATGGCCTCTGTGTAATGATGGTGAAAGAATATGTTTGTAATAAATAAAACCATAGGCCTAATGAAAATGCTTCAGTTTCAAAAAAACAAAAGCCCTAAACTCAAAAAGAAATTTTGCGCGTGAGAACTTGTGCTTGTCCTTCTTTGCCTTCTAAGTTTGCCAACTCAAATAGAACGAACATTTCAGATAGATCGTTTGACCTAAAAGAAGGGCCTCAATGTGTATTGATGGTGAAAGAATATGTTTATAATAAATAAAACCATGATGAAAATGCTTAGATTTAGTTTCAAACACACGTGTGTGGCTTATATTATAAATAAGATAAGCCCTATGTCT
>NW_022739365.1:0-848 GCF_011630105.1 Anneissia japonica
ATACAAAACGTTAATACAATATAAATGATTTTAAACATTATTAGTGTTTTTTAATTGTTTTTGTAGATTCTTGTCCAATTGATATTATACATAGGCCTAATGCTTTTATTTGTAGCCTAGTTTGAAGAAAGATCAATATTGTTAAAAGCAATTTATATACGAACCTTAGTTAAAAAAAAAAAAACAACATCCCTTAGTTAAAAAAAAAAAACAACAACATCGAAAGAAAACAACATCGAAATATTTTGAAAGTTTATTTTTACGTCAAAATCCATTAAATTCGTTAATGCAGCAATTCGTGTGAGCTTATAAGTGTGAAAAGGACGAGATCGTAAAAACGTTTCAAATTCTAGTTCAATGACAGGAATGTTAGTCTATGATTGGTTCTGTTAATTTGGTTGGAAAATATTTTGTCTTTATTAAGATGTAAAAAACAAATATACGAACGTTGTCAACAGCAATGTCTAGGAGATTGCCATCTGAAAAAGGCAGAGAATACTCTGTTCGCCTGTCCTGTCCATCTGTATTCGAAGACTCGATGGTGTGGTTCTCACCATATATTCTGCTCTCATCAATCCAATATATCCTGATGATAAAACATATAATAGAATCTTTTTACCAATATATTTCACCTCACAGTATTTTCTGATACGTTCTAAAGAAAAAAATTATTCAATTTTCCATGAAAATTATAGTGGTACTATTAAACAAATATCTAAAACATCTACTCACATAAGTAAAAAGAAAAAAAGAAAAAAAAAAGGGGAGGGGGAAGGAAAAAATGTGGAAAAAGGAAAAAAGAAGAAGAAAAAAAAAGAAATGAAAAGAAGAAGTATTAATACAGCAAT
>NW_022739366.1:0-953 GCF_011630105.1 Anneissia japonica
GATAGTGCTCAGGGGAAATTTGATTGGCTGACTCTATGGCAGCCATCTTGGATGGTACACACACAGCTCTGCGTATTTCGAACGTCGAATACATTGCTGTTAGCGCTCTAGTATTCTTATTATATCTCTATGGTACCATCCAAGTAGTAGTAAAGCGCCACCTTCAGGCTTAACATACATATTATTACCATAAATAAGCCCTCTGACTGACTATTATTTATTAATGATAATGAGTAATGGTAATAACAAATTATTAAACTATCGTAGCCAAAACGAGGCCAAGTGGAGCATCCTATTCAAAAATAAAGTTCCAAGGAATGAAAATTAAAATCGTATACATTACACCCATACACCGCAACGTTCGAGTTTCAAACATACGGGTAACTAGCTGTACTGAACTTTCTGAGTAAATTGAGGGCGCAATTGCAAACAATGGCGCTTAGGCGAAATTTCATTGGCTAAATCTATGGCAGCCATCTTGGATGGTACACACACACAGCTCTGCGTGTTTCGAACATCGAATACATTGCAGTTAGCGCTCTAGTATTCTTATTATACCTCCATGGAAATTGTCAAAAATGGAAAGTGGTCAAAAACAAAAACCAGCTGATCACACGGACGCTTCATGATCACACGATTTTTGTGCACTCAGCTCTCACACTGCGGTACGGGTGCAGAAGGAAATCAAGTAGACTTAATGAAAAAACATTAAAATTGTCTGTAATCATGATTTATATGGGACAATTTATTAGCATACACTTTTCGGTATTTCTAGTACTGAAATGAATTTACAAATTTGAGCAGTACGGGGTAAGTTGAAGCGGTTTTGTGCACCTAGTTCCCAAGGCTAAGCTTCCTAATTTAGACGAAATTTACACGGCACCTACCGGGTGCGCGGCCCGGTATTCGGCCAGGGGATAAAAAAATTATTAAAATTAATAAACTGAAAGATT
>NW_022739367.1:0-321 GCF_011630105.1 Anneissia japonica
AGATAACCAACAATTGCATTTTCAATGGATGCTTCATCAAGCCAACAACTGTAATATATGCCTCGTCTAACCAACAACTGCATTACTCAATGGATGCTGCAGGTAACCAACTGCATTATTCAATGGTTGCTCCAGATAACCACCCACATGTTACATCAAACAACAATGGATTAATGCATGCCCGATATGGGCCTCTTTATGATTGAATGCTAATATCTAGGTCTCAGTTTAAAATGGCTTTTAGACAATGTAAACATGATAAAGAACTCTGTTGTGTTGTGACTCTATGGCTAAATCTTCGGCTAATGACAATTACCTAAA
>NW_022739367.1:339-680 GCF_011630105.1 Anneissia japonica
AAAATTTAACGGTGGCACTCTTAAACGTTCCAAGGTATTTAAAAGAAATTTGTAATATGTTGTCCTATCATGAAACTGTAAAGAATTACATTAATCACTAGGTAAATCCACAAGCTTTGACAATGTCCACACTGAGCACCTTCACATTTTTAGTGCGAGGATTCACACTTTTTAGTTTATGCTTTTAGCTTAATGCTATGGCATAGTCATGTTACTCCCGAAATGACATAAGGTTCTTTTACTTTTAATAAAATTAAAGATATCACTTACAATTTATGAATTAATACCGTAACTTCTTGTTCGCTTTTAATTTTACGTGCGTTCGTTGTGCAGTTGATTTC
>NW_022739368.1:0-1019 GCF_011630105.1 Anneissia japonica
GCTGTTGCGGGTTACTCATGTATTCGGAAAGATAGAAGTAGTCGCGTTGGTGGTGGTGTGGCGTTGTATATTAATGAAATGTATGACTACAAATTGGAGAATGATTGCCCTGATGATCTTGAGTGTCTCTGTGTCGATGTTAAGGTCAGCCATACTTCTTTTATTCTCGCCATTGTTGTTTATTATCCCCCCAACTGTAACCAGCATCAGCTGCTTACTGAATTCTTGTGTTCTAAAATTGATCATTTTCGAAGTTTAAGGGATGATGCCTTATTTTTGATAATGGGTGACTTCAATGATTATGATGTTAACCCCTTAATTGACCAGACTTGTCTCGACCAGGTTATTGGTTTTCCAACCCGCGAGAACACCTGTCTAGATAAAATTATAACTAATATGTCTGATCTTTATCAATCTCCACTCAAACTCTCTCCTTTAGGTCGTAGTGACCATGCTTCAATTTTATACGAACCTTGTAATTTAAAAAAAAAGCATATAAAAAGGAAGACAGTTGAACGTCGCCCTCTAAAGGATTCATGTATGCGGCGTTTTGGTCAAGTCATTACAGGAATGGATTGGGATGATTTGATTCCATTAAACGGAAATGATCCTGAGTACCTCGCTGGTAAATTGGAAAGTGTATTAAGGGATACCTATACAGATTCTTTCCAGACAGTATTTGTTCGCGTTAAGGAAAGTGACAAGCCCTGGTTTAATCAACGTATAAAAAAATACATTGATAAAAGACATCGTGCCTATAGAAAAGGTAATGATTTGCTATACCGATATTATAGAAGGTTAGTACGTTATGAGATTAAATTGGCCAAATCCTCTTTCTATGAAAAATCTATTGCTTCTCTAAAGAAAAATGAGCCTCGTAAGTGGCACAAAAAAGTACAGAAAATCTCTGGACGATCAAAACACAAATCTTTATTACTTGAGCCAGGTTGTGACTCTAATGTTGTTGCTAATGTTGTTAATAAGCATTTTGCTAGTATTTGTTCATACTTACCGGCACT
>NW_022739369.1:0-582 GCF_011630105.1 Anneissia japonica
AAAAAAAAAAAAATTTAAAATGTATGGCTCGCATGACTCGCTGGCTCGAACTTTGGCACTACTCAACCGTTTTCTTCATTGAAATTTGGGGTATTTTACCTTCTTGCCCAATGTACAAACATAAGATCAACAAAAATAATGCATGGTGGCCTAGTACCTCTGCTGAGACTTTAAAAATATAGGCAAACTACTCCAATTTCCAAAAGGCATCTCACCATGACAGAAAAGTCAACCAAAGCCAATTTTGGACTAAATGTACCATTTTGAAGAAATTAAAGGTGATGTTGGTGTTGTACAGACAAACTGAATGAGAAGGGAAAAATTACACCCTAAAATCTACCACTAAATTTGAATGATTATTATAAAAAAAACTCTTCTTCCTCCTCTTCCCCTTGCTCACTACTTTCTCCATTACTAATAAGCATCAGAACATTATTACACCAAAACTAGACACTGATAATTGTTTTAGACATCGTTACGTTAAAGTACTGTAAAGAACCTGAATTTTAGGCTTTTTAATGTTAGTGTTGCACAAATAAACTAAGTGAAAAGGGAAATATTACACCATATAATTCACCATTA
>NW_022739370.1:0-960 GCF_011630105.1 Anneissia japonica
TGGAACTAAATATAAGCATTTTCATCGTGGTTTTATTTATTACAATTCATAGGCCTATTCTTTCAACCATCATTACACATTGAGGCCCTTCTTTTAGGTAAAACGATCTATCTTAAATTTTCTTTCTCAAGTTTTTGGGACTATTATGTTTTTAAATAACTTAGAAGGCAAAGGAGGGCAAGCAGAAGCTTTAGCCCTAACAAATGCGCGCGAAGCGCGCGAAAAATGTTTGTGTTTTTAATTCTAATTTCGTCGGAATTGATCAAAACCCTAATTGTGCAATTTTTAGAGGAAATTGGCCTACCTCAACAAGAAATGCTCTTATGTTATATATGGCCACACTCGTTTCTTTAAACTGAATATAAGCATTTTCCTTATGGCTTTATTTATTACAAACATATTCTTTCAACATCATTACACATTGAGGCACTTCTTTTAGGTAAAACGATCTAGGCCTATCTTAAATTTTCTTTCTTGAGTTTGGGACTATGTGTTATAACTTAGAAGACAAAGGGGAGCAAGCACAAACTTTAACATAAAATATGCGCGCGAAGCGCGCGAAAAATTTTTGTTTTTTAAATTCTAATTTCGTCGGAATTGATCAAAACTCCCTAAAATGTGCAATTTTTAGAGGAAATTGGCCTACCTCAACAAAATATGCGATTTAAAATTTGAGATTTTCAGACACTTTCCTGGGTGAAAAGGGCATTCAATGGGGAAAGACTTTCCACAGATGGATATTTTCCCCTTGTCCCCCGGTTATTACGCCACTGTGGAGAATACTTGGCGGCTTAGATCAAATGCGCTATGGACACTTTTTGAAGTGGAGAATGGGTTGCAGGCAGGGGTATTGTGATATCTGTTCATTATATCTTCCTTTTTATTCTTGTCTTTATTTTTCTCTTGTCTTTTCCTTTTTCCTTTCTCTTTCTTTCCCCTTCTTTCTTTTTCCCTCCCTCT
>NW_022739371.1:0-1377 GCF_011630105.1 Anneissia japonica
AAGAGATGGGATTTCAGTTTTAACTTAAATACATCAATAGAGGGAGACAGTTTGATAGCGAGTGGCAATTTGTTCAACAGCGATGAAGCAACATAGGCGAATGATCTTTTGCCGTATGTTTTTGTTTTAAATTTTGGGATGACCACCATTGACTACTATTCCATGTTCATATAAGCTGATCATTTTCCTACGACAGACATGAACAGTAGTTGGCAAGCTAAAGGCGCAATTCAGTTGCCATGGCATACCAGAAATACTGAGAACAGACAACGGTCCACAATATACTTATTAGCAGTATTCGCCAAATGCTTCAAAGACTATGAAATACAGCATCACACCTCATCACCGTCTTATCCACAATTCAATGGATCGTTATAGAGAGCAGTGCAGACTGCGAAAAGGCTATTGAAGAAAAGTACACACAAAGGCCTAGCCTTACTATGCTATCACACAACCCCTCTTGCCAGTTGTAACCTATCACCTGCCCAACCTTTAATGAGACAAAACCTTATAATCTAATATCAACCAGGGACGTAGCCAGGATTTTGAAAGGGGGAAGCTGTTATGCGAATTACGTATGACACCGGCGGGGTCAAGGGGGCGAATCCCCCTGTGAAGTAGCGCACTCTGAACGTTCTTAGGACTGTTTGAGAGGATAAAGTGAAAATTGCAATAGACGCATTATAAATAAGCGAAAAAATAATTATATAATAAATCAACAGTTGCAGATCCAGGAATTCGAAAGAGAGGTGACTCAGGGAGGGACTTTCACAGACCGAGGAACCACCCACCTCAGCCCCACCATGGTTGGGGCTGAGGTAAGGAAAATTATGATTAGGGCATCTCTAGATACAAGATACAAGATACAAGATACAAGATAGCTTTATTGTCAAATTAAAATTTGAAATTGGTTTTTCTCATGGCAACAAAATATAAACATGACAACAATAAAACACGGATATGAAATATAGTGATATTATATAATAATAATAATAATAATAATAATAATAATAATAATAATAATAATAATAATAATATGTAATAACAATATATAATGTGAAATGTGGCAAGACATTCTCGGGTGTTGTTATTATTGTGATACCTCAGAGACAGACCAGAAATTTATTTATCGATGGTTAACATGGTAATTATAATTAAAAATGCATTGTGGAACAAAAGAAAGTCGGTAGCGTGCCGTTCTTATTCTAGGGGGTACTCTTAATCTACCCGTTAAGTTAGACCTAAAGGATAAACTTAGTGGATGCATATCATCTTGCATAACTGCCACTCTTTTCTGTTCAATACGATTATGATATTGTTCTTTAACACTAGGCAAGACGTTATCGCCATTAATGCACTTATTTGCTCTTTTGACAA
>NW_022739372.1:0-194 GCF_011630105.1 Anneissia japonica
AAACTAAATTTTTTTTTCATATTACTGTAAACCTAATGGGTTTTGATAAATTTACTCTGCACTACGTAATTTCCAATAAAAAAGAAAATTAATTAAAAAGACCATAGATTAAAAATAAGTAAGGCGTAACATATTTTTAATCTATGTTAAAGCATAACTATTTTTACATAATGAAATTTAGTAAATCAAATTAT
>NW_022739372.1:258-671 GCF_011630105.1 Anneissia japonica
AACACAAAATTTAATGACAAGAAAGATCGACGTTTCGGGTCCATCAAGGAACCATTCTCAAGATCAAGTAAATTGAAAAAACTAAAAACAAAAATACCAAGCAGTGACAGGAAGTAAGTAATTAATTTACATATCAATAGGGCCTACGGTGTGGAGCCACAGTGAAGCTAAGCAATAATTAGCCCTTCTTAGCAGATTAACTAGATAAACAGTTTGGCTTCGACTGAATCAGTTTGTTTGTTAAGTGTAGGTTTCAGTTCTTTGATCCAAAGCATTTGTTTAATCAAACAATCAAACTCGGATTTGCACTTAGATAAAACCTTGAAATAATTAACAGTTTCAGTAGTACTAATATACAGTAATGATCTTTTAAATGTATGTTGCCTTAACTGCGCATAATCATTTCTTATTTA
>NW_022739373.1:0-877 GCF_011630105.1 Anneissia japonica
AAATAATTACATTTTGACTCAACTTTTTAACATTGTCACTTTTTCAGAAAAGTGCTTATCTCGCCAAGTTGAGCACTTAGTGCAAATTTTGGACTTTCCGCCATATTTCGAGTACTTTTCAGAAAAACTTTCAATCTTTCAATGGAATAGTGTTTGTTTCAGGCTATCTCACTTTGCCTAACAAAAAAAAATTACATTTTGACTCAACTTTTTAACATTGTCACTTTTTGCACAAAAGTGCTTATCTCGCCGAGTTGAGCACTTAGTGCAAAAAATTGACTTTCCGCCATATTTCGGGTACTTTCCAAAAACTTTTCCGAAAAACTTCAAACTTTCAATGGAATAGTGTTTGTTTCAGGCTATCTCACTTTGCCTAACAAAAAAAAATTACATTTTGACTCAACTTTTTAACATTGTCACTTTATGCACAAAAGTGCTGGCTCCTTGTACCGCTGAAGGTGTTTCTCGATCGCAAAACGAGTCATGATGTACAGGACGTTCATCACTATCGCGAACACGTCCGCTCCGACGGCGTACAGCAGCGGCCGGGAGACGAACACGAAATCGATCTTGCCGGGGTGTCTGTCCTGTCTCTTATACACATCTAGATGTGTATAAGAGACAGCACCTGAAGGGAAAACAAATATATACAACATGAGTTTTTTTTTTTTTTTTTTTTTTTGGTCGTGCCAAGCCCGAATTCCCTTCAACGAGTACACGTCGTGAAAGGCTTCGTGAACGGCCGAGGGTAACTCGCCAATCGCATTGCCGAACGATCGGAGACTGATATCGTCGCGATAAGACATGGACTTTTTTTAAATCTCTCTCCTGCACCGACGTCGGGTACAACACAAATACACTGTACGAGATGTTGCCA
>NW_022739374.1:0-909 GCF_011630105.1 Anneissia japonica
CTTTATATGAAAATACGCACTGTAAATATTAATAAATATTTCAGAATTGAAGGAAGCACATTGAACCAAACGGCTGCTACTGCAGTGACAGTGCCAGGAGGCACAGGACCACCTGTTTAATTACTTGTTTACTTGTACTCCCATCCGGGACCTTTGACCACCTGTTTAATTACTTGTTTACTTGTACTCCCATCCGGGACCTTTGACCACCTGTTTAATTACTTGTTTACTTGTACTCCCATCCGGGACCTTTGACCCCCTGTTTAATTACTTGTTTACTTGTACTCCCATCCGGGACCTTTGACCACCTGTTTAATTACTTGTTTACTTGTCCCATCCGGGACCTTTGACCACCTGTTTAATTACTTGTTTACTTGTACTCCCATCCGGGACCTTTGACCCCTTGTCAAGAGAATTTCTGGCGCTGCCACTGTACTGTACCATATATCATGCAACAACTCACAAGAATAAAAGCAAAAGTATTTTACCTTTTAATTATTAAAATATGTTGGAATTAAAATTGTAATTATAATCACAATGTTTGACAGTGGCTGTGTATTTTATGGCTAGATTGGATATCCTACTGTCAATAACTTGGTGTAAAATTTAATTGAAGAGAAACAAATTGTTCAGTCTTAACTGGGGTGAATCCAATTTTTCAAATGGGGGAGGGGGCGGCACGGGGGACACAACATATTCAGAATAGATAAGAGCGGTAATTTCAATATATGCTTTGAAAAAATTTAGTGGCAAAACGGGGGAGGCACGTGCCCCCCCATGCCACCAAACTTGGGGTGGCACTACAGCAGCTGATCCAGAAATTCAAAATAGAGGAGGAAGGGAAGGAAGGGAGTGACTTTCACAGATGTCGGGTAGAAAATTTATGACTATGGCACCTCTAGAGGCCAG
>NW_022739375.1:0-927 GCF_011630105.1 Anneissia japonica
CCCTTTCTAGTGAAATTCACCCCTCCACACACCCCCACACTCCACCTCCACACTCCACCCACACACCCACACACACACCTGTATACCAATATTGCAACACCAGTGTTGATAATCAGCACTTTGTGACTTAACTCTAACCCACATCAACGACTTTTTTACCAAATATCAATACTTTGCAGTAAAAAGGATACATTTGTATTTTATAGAATTTTACTTTATTTCTTATTTTTTTGTAATTAGTTGGTGTTTTGTTAACTCCACAGACGTATGTGAATGTTGAAAATAACGAGGGCTTTACCTACGTAGATATCAATACAGACGATGACATCAACCCGAATGCTGCCACTTCGTCTTTTCTGCTCAACACATCAAAATGTTGAAGCGAAAAAATAAAACCAATGACTTGTAAATATTAGGTGACTATCACCATTATGAAGAAGTAAAACAGACATTCCCGCTTGTGTAAAGATTACAAAACAAATCACATTCCTCGAAACAATTATGGCGACAGTATGATGTTGATTAGTTGGGATTTTATCTCAGCAAATAATGATGCCAGTTTTCTACTGTATATCGTTAGTTTCATAAATGCAGTTCAAATGTGGTTTTCTTACGAGGAATGCGTTGACAATGTGTGTGTTATGTGGAAACCACGTTGAAAACTTGTGTACTTACTAACTAAAGATACTCCAAGGATGGGAGTGAACAATTGGATGGATTCGTGTATCTACATGGTAACTGTAAGGGAATGGTAAAAGTGTGCTCAAAGAAGAAGGATCGAAGACAGCGAGTAGGAATATTATAATAATACACGATTTTACAGCTAGGTATCTATTTAGTGTTTTAAATTATGTCAATGTAAAAACTATTCTTACCAAAAGTCAATGTTTCTATAAGTATTGTAAGCAATTTTCATATATTTTATAT
>NW_022739376.1:0-1436 GCF_011630105.1 Anneissia japonica
TATAATAAAGATAGCCGTTAACACTGTTAAAGTATATATAAATCATCAAAGAAAGGTAAATACAGTGTTATAATTGATAGTGCTATCTTGATTATTATTATCATTATTATTATATGTTACTATATTTCAGCCGTACTTAACGCCCTCTAGAGTTGCACCATAATTGTGTAATACATTGTAGCTGGGGTTATTTGAACCTGTTCAACAGTTAAGCCTCTGTGGGCTAATGGTTATGACGCTCGCCTTGAAAGCGAGAGGTCGCAGGTTCGAATGCCATCAGAGGAATTTTATTGCACAATGTATGTATTTACTGAAAAGTCCACTGATTAATCTCAGATAAGATATATCTAGACACGAGAATCTCAGATAGATATATATATATATATATAGACATGATGACGTGCATTTCGATACTTGGAGTATGTATTATACTATCTTATGTATTTATTTACTGGACAACATTCGATGAGAGCTATGCTACAGTATGACCAGAACCTACCTGATCAGTATAGTTCCTCCATGGTTAGAATAGGCCTAGAATTTACGAATTTTTCGAGGTCAATATTGAACTTTAAGGTCAGAATATCGATTCAATAATTGAAATACATTATATTAAGTTTATACATATTTAGCAAAACCCCCCAAATTAATTAAAGATACAATTTTTGAAATGCTGAAATTTTTAACTCTTCACAATCATGTTGCAATTTGTGGGGATCTCCCATTTTGGCCTAGGCCCTAGAACATTGAATCGTCGTTGGCGAATTTCGGCCTTGAATTACCGACAATTTTTGCTGTTTATTGTTCATTATCATCTTTAAAAAAGTTAAAATTAATTTTTGGTGTAATTCAGTGATTTACAATGACCAAATTCTCATTTCTGAAACTGATTCAACATTCAGATAGTACTGTACCACCGATCTTTTGCGTTTTCCAATACTTACAATACTTCAAACAGAAAATGTGACCTGCAAATTATTCGCGGTATATATACTTCCCCATCCCCTTGCAATTGCAGTCGACATACTGTGGGAATGTTTATTTTCTCATTTCTCATTATAAATTGTTTATGTGTGTATAATATCTAAAAAAAGCCCACTGACACTAATTTATTAAAAGACACTGGCTTTACCAGTGATCACACATTCATAAGATAAAAAAAATTAACTAAGCTCATTTTCTATACACTTTTTACTACTATTGTTTGTTTCTCATTATGTTTAGTGCCGCCCAAGTATTGTAACTGAATGTCAATTGACTTTCAGCAACTTGTTGATAAGTACGTATCTCTGATATTACAGGAGTGGATGAAATATTCGTTCTTAATTAATTATGTTCCAAATATACGTAAACTTGACTGTTGTTTTTATTATTGTCTTCGCCTACACAACCATATTTGATGTGGAACAATGTGCTACATCACTTCACAATGACTC
>NW_022739377.1:0-1592 GCF_011630105.1 Anneissia japonica
TCTTCAAAATTCAAGGTTTTCCCCTCTTTAAAAAGGTCAGGTAATTTTTTCTCATTTTTTATTTTTTGTGTGTATACATACATAAATAAATGAGTAGTTGCATGCGTAATTTTTTTCCATGAATCGATAAATCCCAAAAAGAAAGGGTGGTCCGGGGGTTCTCCCCCGGGAAAATTTTAATTCCTAGATGGCGGGAATTGAGCTTTCCCGACATTNGAGCTTTCCCGACATTTGAAGTGTGTTTTAATGAATTTTATGTTCTTCAAAATTCTAATTTTCTAATAGCAAAAAAAAAAAAAAATCAGCTCACGGGTCCTGAAAAGGTAGGTCTAGAATCCTTTTCTTTTCCCCTTTTTTGTTGCACAAGGGAGGGGTCAGGACCCATGATCCCCTCCTCCCAGATCCGCCAATGTGAATTGCGAGAAAATGTAACTCGGTCGGGTACTGGATAAACATTCTCTTTCCCATCCTTCTCCTTCTTCCCTCCTTCTTTTTTTCCCTTTTTTTTAATTTTTTAATTAAATTCCTTCTGAGCGCGTTTCTAGTGAAAAGTGCAACTAATAAAACCACGGTAAATGCGAGCATTGGCAGGTGGGCGGAGCAACAATGATCCAATAATAATTTTCTTTATACTGTAATGTTAAAGTGAAGCAAGTAAGATAGGCCTAGGCCTATTGGTAAAACATATGGTACAAAATGGATTAAACAATACATGCTAAAATGTTGTGATGGATGGGACATTCTTAATTGGTCACGTATCGACTTATTTTAGTGATGGTCAATTTTTAATATATTTTATTCCATTATATTTAATGAACATATACGAGCTTGTATCAGCCGCACTCACTGAACTTTAGTTTTTGCACTGTACTACTTGACTTTTGTGCTGCCAATTGTAGTTTGTCCTTTCGGTGATATCACGCCAAAAGGACAAACAACAATCACAGTGCAAAAGTCAAGTGGCGCAGTGCAAAAGTCAAAGTAGCGCAGTGCGAAAGTCAAGTGGCGCTGCACGCATTTAAGTTTGAACTGCGCCACTTTGGTTTTGCACTGTGCCACTTAGTTTTGCACTGTAGCGTACTACTTTAGTTTTGCACTGTGCCACTTGACATAACAATTAAAATGTTGAACGGTATTACAAACGGTATTACAGATTTGTTTCTTGCCATAGATGTACACGTTCATTAACGCACACAAATGTATATAACGATATACATTAGGGTCTACTGTAATTCTTTGCATGAAATAGACATACGCCCTTAATGGGGCAATAGTAAGTAATTACAGTAGTCAGAAATTCTGCGTAAAATTGTATTTTATGTCAGGTCGAGATAACGATTCACTCTTATCTTGCGATTTGTAAATATTTAACCAAATGTTATCCAGCCCTATAAGTAAATGTGAAATGTGTGGCCTGAATAACATCGTAAGCAAAGTATTATTGTATCGAATACTCAGTACGTTCCCAAATACTTGCGGAAAAAAATTCGCAAGTGATTAGGGTGGGAATCGTACGGAAGCACCTAAGTGCCATTCGACTTGACGACTTGTCAAGATATTATGTTGTCAAGTCGACATAATATACATATCAA
>NW_022739378.1:0-745 GCF_011630105.1 Anneissia japonica
GTAGCTACTGTTCTACTGTAAGCATATGGCTGACGACCCTGGTTCGAACCTACAGTAGCTACCACCGGGTTTCAATAGTCTGTTCGCTTGACTCCTTGAATAAACCTGACATGAGAGTTAGGTGGGTTAAGGGACATGTTGTTATTGGCACCGCAATATTAATTCAAATCACAATCAAGATCATAGTTACCGTACTCGCGTGAATAAGCACCAGGGCGCTTAAAATATTTTTTGCACTTTTTAAGGGGCGCTTATTCAAACGGGGCGCTTATTCGAACGGGGCGCTTATAAAAACGGAGTGAAAATTGAGGAGGCGCTTATGGAAATAGATGAAAATCGAGGGGTTCTTATGAGAACTTATTAAATCCGAGAGGCACATTTTGAATGAAAAACGATTAAATAAGGACATCAGGAAACTGCAAATTTTACGAATGGTGCTGCAGCGGAAAAGATAATCATCCAGAGAGCATATGGCTTGTCATGACAAGAATGTTGTGAGTACAGTATTACAACAGCAGAATAGCAGATGAAATTAGTGGTGGTGATTAGCTTGTTCGCCATCGGTCGATTGAGAATAGCAGGACGGCATGATCATTGCCGGTTTTCTTGAAAACTTAGATGAGAATGTGTTAAAGGTGCAAATTGTCGGAAAAGGAGTAGTAGGACTAGGCTATAGACAAATGAAAGTTGGAAATATACTGTCTGTCCAGGGAGCTCTCATCATTCTGTCAAAGATAAATATCCT
>NW_022739379.1:0-1515 GCF_011630105.1 Anneissia japonica
TGGTCGCCCATCCCTCTATTTTAAATTAAAAATTAATTATTTCATCCCCGCACCCCCCCTTTAAGGTACCAGGGCACCAGTCAGTGGCACCAGCTCAGCAGCAGTCAGGGGCTACATGTGATCATGGCACCACCACCCCACCTCCCCCAATACATAGTGCCTGCCGCCTCAGGCAGAGTTTAGACACCTGTACCACCACCGCACAGAGAGGTGCTGTGCCAGTGGTCAACCACGGTGAATTAGTTAATAGTGGTATGACCCTGCTGCGAATTAACAATATTCTATAACTTATAAGCAGGTACTTACCTAAATCAAAAGGAGGTTTAAATACCTCCTTGCTTGGTTGTTTAACAAAAGGAAGTACAATTGTCTGTAGGCTTACTAGCAAATCTAAACTTAACTGGCTTAACTAAGTATAAGTGTTACAATCTACCAACATACGGAAACACAAAATAGGATAATAAACTTACATTTTATTATTACATACGTCATGGCATTGTCTTCTTGAATGTTGTACTGTACTGTAGGTTGTCAACACAATCCCATCTTCAATCAAACCCGACTTCACCTTTTTAGTCACCTGGTGGCGCTATCACACTTTCAATATCCACATAGATGGAGTTGCTTTGATTAACATTAGTCTTATAAATCGCAGTACTGCTTTCCTATTTTAGTCCTCTCAGCATCTTCTTTCTTCTTTCCATCATGTCCAACTCTCATTCAGTGGCGTAAACAGCGAGTCAAGCAGACCGGGGCGAGAAAGTGTTGGGTATATAAATGTAATATTTGCCCACGAATAGGAGATTGGATGTGTGTTTTTGACGGAAAATCTCTTCTCCCAAAAGGAATAAAACAATACTACTTGAAAGACTTCATTATAGGCAATTATATGAGATTGCCTGGTTGTGCGACTTCTGCTCTTAACTACGGAATCAACTTGAATGTTTAAAAATTGTAAAGTTAGTCTTTGTGCATTTGCATCATACTTACATATCGCTATTAAATATGCATCTTTAAATTCAGAGAAAAATTTAATAAATATAATTTTTGTATCTGTAATCAAGATTAAAGCAATTTATCTTAAGCCAATAGTTGGTCGGGCATTAAAGTTGGCATAGGCACAATCCAATAAACGGCTCTGCGCCCCTGAGCCAGCCCAGTTGGTTCACATTTGCATACCCCACACCCTTGATGGTAATTCTGGATATGACCCACAGAAAAAAATTTAAAAGGTATAAAAGAAAAAAAAAAAAGGAGAAGAAGAGTACATTTTCCAAACAATATTGAAGTCATGTCCGTCTGTATAATTATAATTATAAATCTATATGAGATTCTTTAGTGTTAAAACCCCAGGGTGTCAACAAAAAGGTGTTGTTCCTTCCTTCCTTTGAAGTTTTCCAAAATCTGTGTGATAGCAATGTAGTAAAAGTACTGAGTAGTAGTAGGGTGGGGGTGGGGAAGTGGCCAATTGGTACTGGAATATTGCGTTACACCATTGGTCGGCTCCGTAGTAAA
>NW_022739380.1:0-749 GCF_011630105.1 Anneissia japonica
GCAGTACGCACCAACGCTAATCAAGTTGATTGTATTACATCAGTGTGTTTACATCAGACGACGATATGTGACGATATTTTGAATGATAAACTCGTCTGTGTCATGAGTAGGCCTAATTATTAACATACTGGTAAGCATCTGTCAAAAAATACAACCATACATTGACAGCTCAAACAGGGCTGTAGCCACAGAAATTAAAGTGGTCAGGTTGCAAGCGAAGCAAGCAAATGAGGCTGGAGGCTGGAGGCCAGGGGGGCGACGAAGGGCTCACGTGAGGCATTCCAGTGGCCTATGGACCAGGAAAATTATTCTATTTTGACAATTAACTAACAGACCAATTTACATGATGTTCTGTAATAGTACCAGCTTTAAAAATATTTTATATAAAAATATGTTTTAAACTATTATTAGAACTATGTTGAAGCTAAACAATAACACTTTGAATTCAAAACAGACTGGTTTATTCAGGAGAAAAATTGTTAATTTTTGTTATTTTAGTATTTTGCTTTTTGACAATGACAAAATCTAAGATTCGATCAATGAACGAAAAATAATATCGCTAATTCTATGGTACACTTCAATCAATACGTATCAATTTAATAGAGGTGCATTACAAAGCGTACCTGCTGTATGTATTAATAATGTTACATACTAGAACTATCATAAATAAATATATGGAAGGCATTTTTTTTTTCTTGTTTCCTGTCAGTTGACCAGGCAATAGTGAAGAAATGAATAGAAAGTCCTAG
>NW_022739381.1:0-881 GCF_011630105.1 Anneissia japonica
AACGTTGATATTAGCTTTGACATGGATCTGCAATGTGAAGAATAAGAGGATGCATATAAATGCTTTTATGTGACTGATAAACATGTCCATTCTAAAGCACATTTTGTATAATAACAGTATTTTATTGTCAGGCCTGGTGATTGTCACATTGATCCTGGGTGAGGTTCAGAGGCAAATCCCCTAATACCTTAGATGTTAAATTTTTCTGTTGACAAAATATTGCAGACAATAAGTTAATGTTCCTATTACATACTAATCTAGATAGTGAAATTAGACCAGTACTCCTGGATACCTACAAAGATTGCTAAAGTTCATTTCATTTATTTTGTCACTTATATAAAAATACATATTTTAAAAAAACATAAAAATGCATAGAGAATGCCTTTTTGTGTCCCCAAGGTTTGTGCAGATTTCCCCATGCTCGCATTGATGTTCAACAGGAAAATATTGATGATATATGATGATGTGGTGAAAGCTAATAGTATGGCGCGGTCTGTTCAGGCTTTTGACAAAGTCCAGTACTTGGCCTCAATGCTTGTCGGTCCTCTTGCTAATAATTCCTGGGCCGACCGGTTTGGAATTTTGTCATGTTCTGTTTGTGAGGTCACATCTTATTGTTGAGTTAGTCGCTGTTGGATGAAAATGAAACTGCTGATGCGTGACCATCTTAAATCTAGAGATTAAACAATTGTTGTCAATACATCAGTGCCCCCATTTTTAACCAGAAACACAAATCCATAATAAGCTACCTGGTATTAGATAGGATTAAAGAAATATTGCTGACATGACTCCCTATAGACTTGTACTATTAGTCTATTCTTAAGAATAGTTTGAGCTTGTGTAAAGTTACTTATGGTTATTTATATAAGGCCTAAGAAAAT
>NW_022739382.1:0-997 GCF_011630105.1 Anneissia japonica
TTAGGTGGGGTTCCCACCCCGCCCCCCCAACCACCGACACTTTTCGACCGCAATGCAATTTCATAAGTCAAAAGATGCCTGAAAATTGTTGAAGAGCACCAGCAGCCAGAGTATAGATGATGATGAATTTTACTATAATAAGAATGTCATTTCCGGTTATCTAGAGGTACCGGTACTATTTCCTAAAATGTTCCCACCTCAAACTCACCTTTGAAAAAACAGGTCTGTGTCGTTCGGTGGGGTGCTTCCTAAAGCTCCATCCACACTCACGGTGGTACTACAGATGTGATTTTATGATCATCATGATCACGTATGTCCAAATCACATTGTATTCGCAAAAAACTTGAAATGCACAGAGTATTACATCACTGATCTTTTATCAATACACCGAGTCTGAGCAACAGACAGGGATGAATCATAAAACTTCTCATATTATTTTCGGGGGAGACGAGCAAATTTTGTCGGAGAATAAACAAATAAAAAAATCCTTTCATTAAACTATTTGTGTTAACTTTTAATCAAAATAATAATAGTAATAATAATAATAATAATAATAATAATAATAATAATAATAATTATTATTATTATTATTATTATTATTATTATTATTATTAGGCCTATTAATAATAATATAAATAGTTCACTAGAGACTAATTAAAAATAACTTGCGTTCTGTTATGACAAATGGTCACTTTGGATAGCCTCATGATGCTTGGAATACATCGTGATAGGGGAAGCAACCTCGACTTTGACAGCGGGTTCACAGATTTCATGCAAAATTTCCAAAATGTACAATTTCACTTTCAAGAATGAGGATTTGAAAATAAATTAGATGGTTAAATTGCATACTCTTTATTTCTAGTTTTATTCAAAATGTTTTGGTTTTGGAAGCTGATTTCGACATTAGAAAAACAGCCTACATGAAGTCATATTATATATGTAGCTCGATGACTATCAAATAAGTAATAAAAATTCGCCATAATTCGTCAAATATCCG
>NW_022739383.1:0-772 GCF_011630105.1 Anneissia japonica
TGTTTCCAAGATAATTATCTTGGAAACTCGGAAACTCAGAAGGTCACTTTAAGCTTCCGTACTACACTGTATTTCCATTAATAAATTTATCTATGCTGTCCTACCTATGAAATAGCGTGAAATATTTGTTTTATTTAGTTTATCTTTAAAATTTTATTTCGTGAAATATTGCACACAGGTAAGAAGTGAACATGCCACAGTTTTAAACTGATGGGCGCAGCCATGTTTGTTGTCTTGTCTTGATGTCTTGTCGCCGGCCACCACAGGGTGCAGGTCAACTCGGCCACAAGTCAACTCGGCCACAAGTCAACTCGGCCACAAATCAACTCGGCCACAAGTCAACTCGGCCAAAAGTTATTTAATGTAAATCTAAGTTTTTGCATCCTTTTCTTCAATATATGATTGAAATAAAGTACACAGTATGTTTTAGTAAAACAGGACCACCACACTACCAAAAGAGATTTGAATGCTATTGCCTATGAATTAAAAAGAGTTATTTATTAATGTGTTCGTCTTCTGTTTACTCACAACATTCTACTTCAACAATAATATTAAACACCAATAACGACAATAAATTAGTAATATTTACATTAATAATACTAATTAGTCATGACGATAATAAATGTGATAATAACAACAACAACATTAATAGTAATATTTATTTTAACAAATAGTAATAATACTAGTATGGTAATAATAACGATGTTTAAATATCAATTTTAATAACTAATTAGTGATAATAACGATATTGAAGGTGATAATAGCAATAATA
>NW_022739384.1:0-661 GCF_011630105.1 Anneissia japonica
AGTACATATTATTACCTATCGATGTCCTTTCGTTAGGTGAACCAGTACACCGGGGTAACCCCCTACTTAGTGGCGTATCCAAGGGGGGGGGGCGCTTGCGCCCCTCCATTCGAAAACTTCGATGCAAAAAAAATTAGGCTATGCTTATGCTGTCACGATTAACGTGTATTTGGGAATCTAAGAAGCAATATTTTTCAGTGGGCGTGGCCACCGAAAATAAATTCCACGCCCCCTCATATTTTTGTCGCGCTCCCCCACCATTTCAATACTGCTAGATACGCCACTGCCCCTACTCATCTCAAACGATGTACTGGGTTCTTTATAGTGCACACTAAGCTAATTGTGTACACTGGGCCTACAGTTATAGTCCTTATCCGGGAAGACTTGCTCCACCCCAAAGCATATGAGCGTGTATTTCAATCAATGCAAAATTAAAACAGGTGATTGCTGTGTTATATTGAAGTGATAAGCCTAAATTTACCGTCAGCCTGCAAATACAATACTAAATAGGCCTATTTTTCAATTCAAGTTTTATAAAAAAAATTCAATGTAAGCTAAGAAACTTCGCTGGATACTGCTAAACTAGGACTTCGAAAATTATGCCCATACTAAAGTGGGCGTTTGTTTCCCGCCAATAATTTCTTTCCCCACTCCCATCCCC
>NW_022739386.1:0-760 GCF_011630105.1 Anneissia japonica
TTCTCATACGGAGAGTGTTTTTTGTTTCTCCGACATATTGTTTACCACAAATATTACAATATATAGGATAAATGACATGTTTGGTGAGGCAATTAATTGATTGCCTTATCCGAAATATGTGGTTTGTTTGGTTGCTCTTGAATGATCGTGTAGAATCAAGCAAGGAGCATGTTTTGCATGATGAACCACAAAGATGACTACCCAAATTATGGCTGTCGCAAGAGTTAATTTGCCCCTTGAATTTAGATCGTACTAATATATCACGAAGGTTAGGTGGTCTGCGATAGGCTATGAACGGTGTATCCGGAAAACAGACCTAAGACGTTCTGGGGTCTGTAGAATTGGCATATGTTTCTGAATTATAGCCATTAGTGGTGGTAACCTAGGGTGATAGGTAGTGACCAGTGGCACTCTGGTCGATCGCTGACGTGGTTTCTACGTCAGTGTTTGAGCACGAGGTATGTCCTTTGCTTTTTTTTACAGCATTTTCGAGGGGTCCTCGATGATAATTTCTATTCCGGAGATGCCCGGATAGCTCTTCTATGCGATTCTGAAAATCTAAGTCCGAAGAACAAATGCGTCTCATGCGCAATGCTTGGCTGTATGGAATGTTTTTTGTACAGGGCGGGGGATGACAGCTGCTAGGGAGCAGGTACATATGCTTATCCGTGGGTTTACGGAAGAGATCAGTTTTAAGTGCACCATTTTCCATGGTCACGGTGATGTCCAGAAAATCTACACTGCTTATTGATTTGTTAGC
>NW_022739387.1:0-1462 GCF_011630105.1 Anneissia japonica
TGCATTTTTTATTTTTCGAAAATCGGTTTTCGTGACGGAAATTACGTCACCATTTTGTTTATACAACACATTGTTTTCCTAACTGTATAGGATAGTATCTTTCTCATTCCTGTCATGATGACGAGGAGTAAGATTTGATGTGGGCCAAAAAAGCAAATGTTTTCGGCTGTGATCATTGGCACAATTATGAACGACGACCAAACGAGGACAACGTAGGCCCAACAGAGCGGAGAGTCCTAGGCCCCCCCACCACAAAATAATTCGTCACTCCTCATGTTTGTTGACGTTTTTAGCTTGTAGGCCTAGGACATGATTTTTTTAAAAACAGGCCCTAAAACTAGTTAAACAGTAGTAGTAAGGCCTTGACCTAATAAGCATAGGCCTAAATCAAATCCTTGTCATCAGGGTCGACTACAATGTCTGGTGCTAATGTACTTTTGTACGCCACTAACCTTAACTTCAGCTAAGTCAATCCTTATCATCAGGGTCGACTACAATGGCTGGTGGTAATGCACCTTAGTACTCAACTAACTTTAACCATAGAGAAAATGTTCTATTTTCTCTATGCTTTAACTACAACTTCAGTCTTGCTATCTTAATGTTAAGGTTAGAGTGGGGTATTAAACAATTACAGTCAGGTTTTTACTATAGGAAATAGAAGCCGAAGGAGCCATTATTTCCGGCCTGAGAAAGAGGTTCATAAGCATTCTATTTCCTATAGTCTACGTAATTACTTGACTATAATTACTTATTATGTCATTTGCGACATCCATGACCTTTTCTATGACCTTTTATAATCAAACCCCAAGTTATAGAGCAGTTTCGTTTCGTTTCATTTATTTTATCACACGATAAAAAATATACGCATACAATAAACAATCATAATCAAATTACAAAGGTAATTAAAAATTCTAGTTAAAATTAACAAAATTCTAAATGATTCAAGGTTATTGTGTGAATGGTGGTCATAATAGGTTTTAAGAAAACTTTAAGGTATGACCACCTACAACAGCGCCAGTCACTAAAGTATAAAGAAAACAAAATCAAAAGGAGTAAAGGAAGAAAAAGCTTATTTTTTACATTTTTTCCTTTCTATATAGTTACTTTACTTTCATACATGCATAAAAAAAAGGAAAAATGTTTATGTACCATATACCTGAAGCAGAGATTGTTTATATTTGCATTTGAAACTAGCAACAGAGTTCTTTTTGTTTCAAGTCCAATGATATATTTTTACAGTACTTGGGTCCAAGATATAGAATAGAACAGCAGTTGCTGGCTCTATATTATAAACCCATCAAAGTGCTGGTTGCTACTAGCTGATACCGTGCGTGTGCATTAGATGTGCACAATAGAATGATTTCTATAGTAGTATACCATGGAGTACGTGCACTGACAGGGTGCAGGTCAACTCGGCCACAAGTCAACTCGGCCACAGTCAACTCGGCCACAAGTCAACTCG
>NW_022739388.1:0-3055 GCF_011630105.1 Anneissia japonica
ATTACGATAAGGCGCTTTTGTACAATCAAGTTTTACAAAGGTATATCAAACGCGAAAAGACAGTTTGCAACCCATCAGCCGTACACGTAGCATCTACATCGAGTCAAGAAACTAAGAAAACATCGGAAGCAGAAACGAACGGCGAAGAAAAAGAAGCCGAAGAAGATGCTATTATAAAATCATTTCCTAAAACTATGGTTTCCAGAGTTCGACCTATTCTTACATATATTTTGAACTATAAACACATTATAGATTTTAATCGTAACTCTGGGGAGGTTATCTTAAACGGACAAACTATTAAGGGTTCGAATTTTATAGATCTTTTGAGGGATTTGATTCAAGAAAGAAAAAGTTTCCAGCCTATCGGTTGGTATCAATTCCTAGAGATCTTGGCTAGCATTAATATCCCCGAAACCTTTGTAGGTAATGCAGCCCGTCGAAGAACTTTAAGGGAAATAAAAACGGGCGGTTCTCCTCGTCGTTCTTCACCAAAGAAGGCTGTCAAGCCATTCGATTGGATAAAGTATTAATTTAAATTTGAGTGCTAACGAATCTATTGTTTTGATTTCGATATTAAAAGTTTGATGTGAATTTTATTTGTGTTCTCTGCGTATTATTTTTCTGTGTTTTGTTTTTAATTGCGACTCAAGAATGCATGAAATGAGAGAGAGAGAGATTTTTTTTTGTGACAATCGTTTTATATGACAATCATCTTTTATTTTTTTTCCACTTCATTCAAAGGTGTACATATATACTAAAAACGTTCATAACTATTAAACAATTTTTTTTTTCACTTCAATCTTATACTACGGGATATTTGATTAACAATGTACTCCATATCATAGACGGGTAGGTTAACGTTATATCTAATTTCTATAAAATCATTAACAAAATCATCGTTGGCTACTCTATTACGGGAAAACATGTTGACAATAGTGGATGTAGCAACATCCCTACATTTATGCCTCAGATAGAATATACAATACTGACCGCAAACCGTAGACAATAGAGATTGCAGCGCTTTAGAATTAAATGTCCAACGCTGTGCATTGTCATCTAAAAACTTGACAAAATCATCGCAATATTCACTAGGTTGTTTTCCGAACGAGTCAAAAAACTCGCCTTTTTGTTAACTTTTAAAGAAGAACGCCACCCAGTGCGTTCCGGGTTGACTACTATTATCTACATTAGCTATGAAAGCTGCTGGATAGCTCTTTACCTTATATGGTAATTCATCGGAGGGATAAACCCCGTAAAAATATCTCAAAGTTAATGGATCATCTTTAACTAATTTTAAAATCTGTTTTGTATCCATTTCTTAATAATCTATTAGCACGTTTCTCGATTTATCAATTTCTATAATATTCTCAAATTCAGCATAAACTATTACATTCACAGTATGTGGTAACGGTTGGGCAAATTTTATTTCTAATCTAAGATTTCCTTGACGGACGAGGTTAAAGTGAGCTTTGTTGGATGAGAGGTCTGGGGATAGGTCAAAAGCAAATAACGTGTAACCGTGAGCGAAATCTTCTCTGTTAATGAGGTGTCCCTTGTTCTCGAAAAGATCGTTTAAACCGGTAAATAGTGTATGGTAAGCTAACATATAGCTATCATCCGCTCCATCCTGGCTGAATCCACGGATGAGTTTCTCCGTCCAAGTGCAACGCTACAAAGTTTGTTTCGTAATGATGAAAATTAAACGGGTTAAGCTGATAAGAGCCATTAAATGCTTCGGTAGAAACTAGACCCACAATCAAACGAGAAGGTTGAATGCCGTTGAATAGAGATTCTCTCGTAAATGATAAATTTCTTGTTGGTATCGTAAGCGTCTTCACTTCTACTCTTCTAACAGGGTATTTTGCTGTACCGTGTTCCAGTGCCTTTGCGTGCGCAATAGCTATAGAGGGGTTAACTTTAACTTTACGTACTAATATAGAAGCATCTTCCACGTGAACCTTGTATCCAACTTGAGTAGAGGACATTAAGCAGAATGGATTTTTACTTCGATGAAGTTTCACTTTAACATCAACGCCATTCAGCATCATACGATCTTGAAAGAATATGTCACAATGGATGGGTCCTACAAGGTCTATCAATCGGCTTTTTTTAGAAAATTGGTGTCGTTTTGTCAAACCTAAATTAGATTCATTGAGAGCGGCAAACGGATTGTTTGAGTCCATGCGACCGGCTGTATCCTTGTAATACAAACCCCCTGTCAGTTGAGTTTGTTTAGCGTCCGAACCTGTCTCTTATACACATCTAGATGTGTATAAGAGACAGCTCATCAGACTATGTATGTGTATAAGTAGAAAAATAGGGATTGCAAAAAAAGATTAGCAGGCGCAACTTGAGCGTCATCCGGTAGGTCTGTTCCATCAGGCAGGGTAATTTTTACCTTAACATGTAGCATAGTTTGCGAAAGATCCATGTAATCATCGCAAGACCCTTGAATATTAAACTGTATGGGTCCTACATCGGTTAAAGAGTTGATGGGCTTGAATTCGCTCCATCCTCCTTTAGAAATACTAGTCTGGGTGGGTGGAACGGAGAAAATATCCAATTCAGATTTTAAACATTCGCAAGAGTTATCGTGAATCAAAGTCATTTTTCAAACGAATTTAACCAATTAAGCGCCAAATATATCCAGCGATCTTTTCGCTCTCTTGGTCGGTCGGGAACTGACTGATGATTTAGCGCGTCTCCGCTTTTTGTTAACTTTTCCAACTGTGTTTTTAACGATACGTTTTCCCGCCTGAGTTAATCTTCTTTTGGCCGCAGTTTTGATGTTTCTTCCGTGTATTGCATCCTCCATTATTTCTGCTCCAGTTCGAATAGCCCTAACCCTAACCCAAACAAAACCCACGATTCACCCAACAACTTGACCGATGAATTTTCATCCGTGATTAAGCGTATTTTTCCGGTAACGGAGCTATAGTTTATAATAACCGAGAAGATTGCATTGAATTCTTCCAATTTTTTTGCAAAGACATCTTTAATTTTAGAAGCAGAGTAGAAACCAGGAACTATAGAAATTGTGAAAGAATCGGTATCC
>NW_022739389.1:0-659 GCF_011630105.1 Anneissia japonica
CAACTTTGGTAACTAATCTCCAGCAACTTTGCGGGAGAGCATTTTGGAGGTCAATCCAGTTACTCACTTTTTTACACGTTGATTCGGGCTCAACTTGATAACTGTAATCACAAATACAGAACTTAACAATAATCTATCAAGTGTGCGAACCTTCCGAAAACGATAACAAATACGAATACATCAGTGGGATTATCGTCATTCGTGCCTAAAATGTTTTTGACAATTATGCTCTACGAGCTGCATTATGATCCTTGTTTCATGCAAAAAGCATGAAACGCCTATGTTGTGACAGATGTGCAACTGTAGGGGAAGGATTGTATAAGAATTTGATGACGTAACCGTATTCGTTATCGTTTTCTTAAGCTTGGGAAAACTCCATTACTAATAAATAACTTAATCATTATCTTAAAGTGAGTAGAAATCCTGTCACTAGAAAAAGAATTCTTGCTTGAGCCTTATACATTTTATTAATATCTTTTTCTAATTGTTATAGGCCTATACATTTTGCCACAGACCTATATAGAATCTGTGATTTTGCAATGACTTAGAGAGTGGGCTCGTGTTGGTCTTGTGGGAATTATGATAACTTTAGACGGCTTCAACCTTAGAACACAGCACCAAGTTTACAGCTAAATTTTATTATTGTTTGCTTAATACAA
>NW_022739390.1:0-1232 GCF_011630105.1 Anneissia japonica
CGTTTCCATTCCAACAGTCTGGTGTCACTGTGTGCATGCTATACTGCACATAGAATGTGTGGGCCTTTGCCTTAAGCTAGGCACTTACTACGCACAACGGTCGACGTGATGCTCGGAAGAACGCCACACGACGCGCGCAACGGATCGTTTTTAACAACGATCCCTTCAGATTGCTACCAACAATCAGCAGACGGCGTTGCGTCATCTATCGTTCACAGGGAGCGGAGTTGTCGTACGACGCAGTGAGTGCCCGGCATTATTCTTTCTTAAATAATCATTAAAAATTACAATTTTTCATGGGACCTCATTTATGCAAAATGTGTTATATTGTTAATCAGTTTATTATGTATGTATTTTTATTTATTGCAGAGGATTTACTGATTATTTGTTTTGAATTAGAGGTTTATAAAAGGATGCTGTTGTGTGATTAATCCTGGCGGCTTTCTCAGTCGGAGTCGACGTTAAGGTAAATAAAACTCGAAAAACAAAACTGTTCCAAAGGCATGTTTGCATACATTTTTATATTATTTGAAACATCTTGAATCTATTATACTGTGTATGATGATGGTGATCAGGCATAGAGATTTCAAGAAAAATACCGGTACAAAAACAGCGTGATGTCCCTGTGCATTTTTACATACGTATTTGTGACATAGATTTATGTACTGTACTTATTAATACATTGATACAACCAAAGTTGTCAGTTATTTCATTTGAAACCAGTGTCAGTATAATCTTAGGTAAGCAGGTGGTTAACATAAGCAAGAATTTAGTCCAATGAAACTGTTTATCATCTTGATACCTTCCGACGAAAATTGACCCTACCGGCGTCACGACGGCGTCCCCACTGATCGATCTAACGTGACGTTGTTATGTTGGTATTTTGTAAATTATTGAGAATGGTAATATCACGAAAAAAATGATACTTGAATGACCAACAAAAACAACTGAAGTTATTAGAAGTTATTTAGTATAACTTTATTCGGAAAATTAATCTCAAAATCGAGTTGCCGTCCCCGACGTTGTCAGTGACGTCGTATGATTTGTGTGCGATTTTTACCAATTAACCCCTAAGTAAAAAATAGCCATGTTGCAAATCAACCCAGAAACCCGGTAGTTTGTTGATTGTTTATTGGTAATGTCCCTTCGCTGCCAAAAGTAGTAGCGAGAAGGGGAAGTGGGCTCGATGATCAATTGAGGTGCGCTAATTCGCAAAATAAGGTGATAGGTGA
>NW_022739391.1:0-3624 GCF_011630105.1 Anneissia japonica
AATTACATTTATAATTGTTGTTTGACATTGTTGTACAGTAGGCTATTTGTTGGGAGGGTTCATGCTAATATTAAATTTGCACATACAGTAGATTAAGGGTATATTAGATACAATTGAGAAATAAGCACATAATCTGAGGCATTTGAAGTCGGTGTATAGAACGATGAGGCTCAGGGAATATTACTCATGCAGCCAATGATTTTATTTAATGTTTCTCTACAACTAACAGAAACTTTTCTTAAATAGAACAATTACGTAGATTTCTACAGCTGAATAAGCAATTTTTTTTTAAATGTATCACTTGGGTGAGGTAGAATAAATCATTTACTCAATACTTAAATAAAATATTCGTATTTAGGAAGCATCCACCATGATAAGAAGCATTCATTTTGCTTTCTTTGGCCTTTAATGATTTCAAAATAATGTTCAGGAATTAGCAGCCTATTCAAATATTAAAATTGATGTTTTATAACTACTGTACAAATAATATCCGTTTATTTTGTATACATACACATTGGAAGCAAAAAAAAAACCAGTTTGATTAAAAATCGAATATTGTCATATTTAGTACCAACTTGAAACATGATTCTAAATAATTTTGCAAAGTCCCAAACCAAAGAGAATCATAATCTTCACACCAATCGTGAAATCCAACATCACATCACACTCACATTGGAGATTATTTAAATGTAAGTACATCCGCAAAGAGCTAAAATACTCATCAAAATCATATTATATTCAAATAATCAGCTGTTTCATCAAAGATTACAATCTCAAAACATGATTTCTAAAGCCAATCCATCAGTAAACACTTAAAGAAGTATTTAAATAGATGAATCTAGTAAGACCAACCCCCAAAGAAATGACAATTATGTTGAAATACATTACTAATAATTTAGTAATAGGGTCACAAAAAATACATTTATGTGTACCTCTCTACTTAACACAACTAAAACCTAAAGTCAATAACAAGCAATGGCTCTTAAGCTGGCCACTCACTGTACACGACGTTGTCCATCGACGGGATTCTACAAAGAACGAAACACCATGAATTGTGCGCAACAGACCGTTTTTAATGATGATCCATTCAGACTGCCGCTGACAATTAGTAGGTGTTGAGTCTTCTAGCGCTCACAGAGAGTGGGGTTGGATTCATTGTACGATGGTCGTATAATGCAGCAAGTGCCCAGCATTTACCATTAACCATTTACTTTTAATATTGCTCTTGTTACATTATGGCAGAGCTCTCAGAATATGGCCTTCCTATGGCAAAAAACGTTCTGCTATTATATTTTTGTTAATTTATGTTGTTTTGCCTTGCAACAGCTGAGCAGCAGTTTGTGCAATACACATACAGTACAAGCAAATATATTTTGGATGTCGTACAGTAGGCTACAATTTTCTCAGGTAACCTTACATTACTCCATCACTTATGGATGACCACATATTTTTTTAAAATAGAAACTAACTTGAATTTACAGAAACTGGCCACAGGATCATTTTAAATCATGGCATAAGTAATTTTCAAATATTATGAACAAAAATAATAGTTAAAGTTATTGTTATGAATTCAAACTTCAGTCTATTCAGATATTAAACTCTAGATAATGATGTAATTTGGCTATGACCATCAGCAAGAGGACCGACTACCTTCATTTTGCATGCATGCAATGAAACAAAAAGAAAAGTACTCCCATGAGAGAGGGGAAGGACCACCCCCCCCTATTAGAATTTTGACATGTTTGTGTTCTATAGACGCAGTATGTGTTCTATATGAACACCATATATGTTCTTTTGCAGGACACTTTCTACTAGTTTGTAGTAGTACTTTTTGAGATACTGTATGATTGAGTTTCACGTCGGACCACTTGCAGTTCTATACTCTTTGGTACTACCAACAGATAAACAGATTAATATAAAAGCAGTTACAGTATTTTACAGTAGAACAGAAGCTGCAGTCATTCAGTGAGCACAGAATTGTTTATATGAACTTTAACCAAATTTATTAAAGTTTTCACCTAAATGAATATGTTCTAAATAAATATGTGGTTCTTTAGAGGTCACCTCCAATGCAATGTTCGGAAAGGCCAACTCCATACATTACCATTAAAAACAGTTAACCTGCAAAATGAGATATAAACAAATCATACCAAAAATAATATCTACAATGATAGTCTTTATCTTTTACTGTACATTAATCCATATATTTGTTAATTCACCTTCAAGGCCTATAATACCATGGCAATGAATGCATTAACCATCTTTAAAAAGCATCAGGCATAAGATAGGAGGGGTGGAGTTTTAGTAACTTTTGGTCATCCTCATATAAACAGGAAATTAAATAACTTGGTAAGCTTATGAAAACCTTTTTCCATATTTTAAACTGATGGGATCAAGAGAAGCATGGCACAAATGATTGCTACAAATGTTTGAAATATACAGACTGTTGGCAATAAAAATAACATCTATTAGAAATGACATGCGCTTTAAAATTCTAATTTTGGATTTCCATATACTGTAAGTTTATTACCAGTTGGGTTTTACTTTAATAGATAATCTATATTTCAGAATAAAGTACACTGTATCACCCATATTAATATTAATTCAAAATAATTATCAGCTGATTTTGACTAATAATTTCAGAAAAACAATTATATATATAAAAAGGGGGATTATATTGATACCGTGATGTTGATACTGCAAAGTCTAGTGCGGTTACGATTTGAATCGACGAGTGGCAGTCTTTTTATAGGCTACGTCACATGGTCGTCGGCGATACGCTGCCGCGTGCTGTGCATAAGTTAGACCATACTTGTGCATAAGTTGTGAACATTGGCAACACGCTAAGCATTTATTATCTATAAGTTACCAAAACATTCTATAAGTTACTAATACATTATGTATATGTTCAACTTGTCATGAATACGCAATGTATGCCCAAAATTGGAAAAAAAAAAATTGATAGCTCAGCGTATGAGAGCATTTTAGAAAAATGTTGATATGTCGGCATAAACTGATTAAAACGTCAAGGTGTGACAGGGTCGATAAATAGAATGTATTAACACAGACGTTTATTTCTGTAAAAATGTTCTTCAAAAATGAATTATATCAAACACTCATGTTCCTTTACGAAATCCCATTACAAGCCAATCAAACCATACAACAGACATTGCTATATTTTATTCACAGTATATATCATAAAAAGTGGAAATACTTTATTAAAATGTGCAAGGCCAGCAGCGTTAATGACATTTGCAGACCTAACAGAGCTTGTTTTTAAGAACAATTTGTGACATTGAGACTTGCAATTTACTGTATGTCAAGTTACAGTATACTGTAACAAAAATGTTATACCCGATTCACACGTACAAAAATCTTACCAAATGTAACAAAATGTAACCAAAAGTAACATTTTACGGCACGTGTGAAAGTACCTCCGTGTAATATCCTTGTAAAATCTCGGAACGTCTCGGTAATCTTTACCAGCCTCGCTGAGGCTGGTAAAGCTTCCGAGATGTAACATGGATGGATCTGCGCATGCGCAGGGATTTCAACACAGCAACAATCTACTGTTTCACGGGGTTCTTTGAATTTTCTTCCTTCTGCATACGATTCTGATCCACT
>NW_022739392.1:0-511 GCF_011630105.1 Anneissia japonica
GCCGACGAGGAATGTTTCTGTTTAGGCTCTTCTTAGCGCAGCAAGGACTTTAACTATCAATATAATAAAATTGTAATCATAAACCTCAAGAATTATTAAGTAGTGCCATTGTGAAAGGCCGTCCACCCCGAAAAAATTAAATCTCCACTCTGCATTGGCGTAACAAAGAGGCCTGATTCACCTGGTTAAAGCTTTCCCAGAGAATAGACCCCAGTCGAGTATTCTCGTCCCCAAGAGTCCAAAGTTGGAAGAAATCCCTTCCGGGAGATCTGTTTAAATGAACTTTCTTAACATATTGAATTTTATTTTTCTGTGCGTGGTCATTAGCCATCAGCACTGACTTCGGTGAGACAAGGGGAGGAGCAGCTTTTTCCGATGGGGGAAATGGCACCCCTTTGGCGCTACCTCTGTTCTGCTGCAGCCACTACGGATTCTGACATCAATTTATATAACACATTATACTATTGGTTCCGATCTGATCAGTTGCGTAACGCCTATGTGCTCTTGTGTG
>NW_022739393.1:0-934 GCF_011630105.1 Anneissia japonica
TGGTTTTATCTATATATGTGATTATACAATCAAATGATAACAGGGTAGAGGTTAAAACAAATGCCACTGCAGAAGAACATGTCTTCTCCCCAAAACTCAAAGACAGCAAAATTACCAACCTGTAAATCGCCAGGACCAATTATACCAGAATGTCCTGCAAAGTCTTCATGGATAGTTTTTCCCTTTAAAACATACGTCACCTAATATAGAAACAATCTATCGTTATTATTTACGAACAGTAATTTTTAAAAATTTTTCATTTCCATCTAATTCAACAGCAAGTACACTTGCCACTTACAGGATAGAATGATCATGCTTTATATATACCAAGTCTCTGATTGAGGCCAACGGATTGGAGTTGTTTCTGGCCGTGAAAAAGTCCTGCTGTAACAAGAATTGTACCTAGGAAAAAGAGATAAAAAGGCACCTCTAAACCACTAAAGCTACTCAACTCCACTAATGATGCTGATAAAATTACGGTGAATATGACAACGGTGATGACGACAACTGGAGCGAAAAAAGTATACGATGATGAAGATGATGATTATGATGATGACGATTATGAATAATGATGATGACGATGATAAATAATGATAAAATGATATCATCCATAACCACTTACAGTTTCAAATCCGCGATGAGGGTGATCTGGGAAGCCAGCTGGCTTTTTGACTCGTCCTTCATCTAACAATAAGAATGGATCCAGGTTTCGAAGCTACACAAAAAGCAAGAATTCATTCACATTAACAGCATGAAGGTTTTACACACAGTTCACAATCAACCTAAACCACTGTCCACACTATTTCATATGACAAATAACTGTGATATGGCCATTTTAGGTGAAATATGACATCACATCCATATATGGTCACATCACACACATTTGTTACTAAAATGTGATAACTGTGGACAAAGCTTAGTTTGCAAAATGAGA
>NW_022739394.1:0-1538 GCF_011630105.1 Anneissia japonica
ATTTTCTCACCTCAGCTTCAACCATGGTGGGGCTGAGGTGGGTGTCAACTCATAAAATGCCCTCCTCTCCACCTTTCAAAATAGATCTGTGCCCTTCCCTTGGTATGACATTAAACTCCATCGTGTCGGCTCCTGATGTATGTCTTTTAGTGACTGCTGTTTGTTTTTAGGATGTGATCTGGTTTTTTCATGTCCATTTTTCGTGATTATGACTATTCTGGATAAAGAATGTTTTGAGCAGAGGTGGATTCAATTCCCCTCCCTCCTCTCCCCCCCCACCTCTTCATTTTTTAAGGAAAAATATATTCAAATTGAAGTGCGAGAGTGTAATTTCCGGCCGTCTAGAGATACCCTAATAATAAATTTTCTTACCTCAGCCCCAACCATGATGGGGCTGAGGTGAGTGGTTCCTCAGTCTATGAATGTCCCTCCCTGGTTCACCTCTCTTTTGAATTCCTGGATCTGCCACTGTTGATTTATTATATAATTATTTTTGCGCTTATTTATAATGCGTCTATTGCAATTTTCACTATATCCTTTCAAACAGTCCTAAGAACGTTCAGAGTGCGCTACTTCACAGGGGGATTCGCCCCTTTGACCCCGCCGGGGTCCTACGTAATTCGCATAACGGCTCCCCCCTCCCCCTTTCAAAATCCTGGCTACGTCCCTGTCAGCGTGAAACACTTTTGCTAGGCTATTCTCGCTCTTGAACGATAATGTTGCAAAAAGAACAGTTTCGTATTTTTTGGAGCTTTTTTGATTTGTCAATATGTATGGCTGATAATTTTACGTTATTTTGTCAGGTCGAGGTGATTTCACTTTATTTGACAATAGACTGATATTATTTCCACTCACAATAGTGTTGTAGTTTTGTATACTAATACAAAAGTGAAAGTTAAAAAGGGGAGAAAAGCAAAAATCTCTTGACTGATTTTAAAAGTCGTGTACTTGCAAAAGACTAAATTAATCATTGTTTTAAGTTTGAATATCGTGTTGTTAATAATAATAATAATAATAATAATAATAAGCCTTATAATAATATAATATGCCTATTAATAATAATAATAATAATAATAATAATAATAATAATAATAATAATAATAATAGGCCTTATAACAATATAATATGCCTAATAATAATAATAATGATAATAATATGCCTAATAATAATAATAATGATAATAATAATAATAATAATAATAATAATAATAATAATATGCCTAATAATAATAATAATAATAATATTAATAATAATAATAATAATAATAATGAAGATTTGTAAAGCGCAAACATCTCCAACTAAATAGGTGCTGCGCAGTGTCAAACAAGCAGTAGAGAAAAAAACAAGATACATATCACAAGAAGAAAATGTAACAAGACTCATCATTTTATTACTTTACCTTCTCATTTTTTAACCACAGTTATACGAATGTCTTTTGATATTTCCTTTTCTTTCTCTTTCTTACACTTTCCTTTTTTGTTATATGTTTCCTTATCTTTTTCCTATTCTTTCTTATGTTTCCTTTTCTTCTTTTTTCC
>NW_022739394.1:1898-3770 GCF_011630105.1 Anneissia japonica
AATAATAATAAAGATTTGTAAAGCGCAAACATCTCCAACTAAATAGATGCTGGGCAGTGTCAAACAAGCAGTAGAGAAAAAAACAAGATACATATCACAAGAAGAAAATGTAACAAGATTCATCATTTTATTACTTTACCTTCTTATTTTTTAACCACAGTTATACGAATGTCTTTCGATATTTCCTTTTCTTTCTCTTTCTTACAATTTCCTTTTTTGTTATATGTTTCCTTATCTTTTTCCTATTCTTTCTTATGTTTCCTTTTCTTCTTTTTTTCCATTCTTATGTTTCCTTTTGTTTCTATGTTTCATTTTCTGTTTTAGTCTCTCCTTTTCTTTCTTATGCTTCCTTTCCTTTCCTTTCCATTTCTTTCTTATGTCTTTTTTCTTATTCTTTTCCTTTTCTGTCTTACGATTTTCATTTCTTTTCCTTTTATTTTTTATTTCCCCCTTTCTTTCTTATTTTGTAGTAAAAATCAGGGCCCCCGTGACCTTTTTCAGGGACCAACGTTTCTCTATAGATTTAGCATCACTAAAGTCTTTAAAGTCGGCTAAGTTTCTCTTAGCAGACCTTAGCATAGGATCATATATTTTGTTCGACAGTGTGCAATCCAATTGTTCTTTTAGATTAGAATGACTTTGTTCTTTTTTTTCTGTTTTTGTATTTTTTTATTTTTTTTTATTAGAAGAAATGTAAACCCCAAATATAGTGCAAATATTTATAAGATTGTATCCCCTCACTCACAGTTATGAATTTTCCTATGTTTTCCATTTTTTCTCTCGGTTTATAAAATATCCATTCGGTGACCATCATTAGATTTTTGCTGATTAAAGCTTGATTTCCGCTCCTTTGCATATTTCCCTGCGATATACAACATTTTTAACACTTTAATTTGTCGTATTAAACAAAATGGTAGTCCCAAAAAATAAAAATAAAGCAACATTTTTTTCTTCTGAAATTTCCATTTTTCGTGGCGGTGAGTGTGCTAATTGGCCAAATATAAATTTGTTTTATTCGAATCATCATTTTAGAGTGTGGCATGTCCGCTAAACAAGGTACAAACAAGTTTCCCATATCTACGACCACACTACATCTGAAGATCGAGAATATAGAAGTTGTTAATAGGCCTAGTTTAAATGATTTGTTGTTCTAGAGTGGAATTTTGATATGCCATTAATAATAGAATCAACCTTAAAATCGTTTTTTGGCTATTTTTTATGAAGTTATAGGCGATTATATACGATTTTACCATGACGTCACTGGCGAAAAAGTAACAAAAGATAGTGTAAATAGCGCCGCGTAGGGTATCCACGGCATACGATCTTTGCGTGCATGCTGTAACAATCACAATTTACAGCCATGGTTATAGCATACCCGCAAAGATCGTACGCGGCGGATACCCTACCCTTTAGAAATAAAATTTAAAGAAATGCTTGCGTCTTAATTGAGTTACAGTACTTATTCATTTAACACTGTATATAAATTATATTGAATTTAAAACCCTGTTTCTCAAAGTGTTTCATTACACACGTCAGGCAACCGCGGCGCTTATTATAGTCGGCGGTATATAGTCATGTCTATATATGGTCATGATGTGATGTCATACATGTAATACATGAAGAATTTCATCTAGCATGTAAGTTTCAAAACTTTTAATCGATATAATGAAGAACCATACAGTATACTAATAATCCTGGGATATTATTTAATCTAAATACAATATCATATGAATAGTTTTATCAAAAAGCAACAAGTATTTTAGGTAATTTCATTCCACAATGATTATGTTCATTAAAAATATTATTTTCCCATACAAAAAAATTCTATAGAATTCTATCAAAAAAAAACTATAGAATGTCTATAGCATAATT
>NW_022739395.1:0-510 GCF_011630105.1 Anneissia japonica
GAGGTTATGGCATGTAATGTAAGAAATAATAGTTCTTACAAGGGAATTAAATTACCAAATATAAGGGAACAGCACAGACATATAGAAGCTAGAATTAGCCAGTTGGCAGACGATACCGTACTGTATGTCGGAGATGAAAAAACTCTACACACAGCGGTGAATGTTATTGAGTCGTTTTGTAAAGTATCTGGTATGGCATTAAACAAACAAAAAACAAAGGCACTGTGGATAGGAAAATGGAAGGATAGGGTAGACGAACCTTTTGAAATATGTTGGGTAAAACAACCAATAAAAGTGTTAGGAATTTACGTAGGTTATGACAAAGAATCATGTACAAAGAAGAATTGGGACGGAAAATTGACTGAGCTTCAACGTACTTTAAAATTTTGGAGTTCGAGAAACCTATCTTTTTATGGCAAAACTATAGTTCTCAAATCAATTGCGCTGTCGAAATTAATTTATGCTGCTAACATTATAAATGTACCGATGTACGTCATTGATGAAGTTAAT
>NW_022739396.1:0-625 GCF_011630105.1 Anneissia japonica
TAGAAATTACAATTTCTTAAAAAAAAAACGTTAAAAATTATAGCAGTTGGAAACTTAACTAAAATACATAACAACACCTGCAAGGCAAATGAGATAGAATAGAATAAACAATAATATCAACAACTATAGTTCGATGATAATTCATCGTGAGATGTTTATCATCAAAGTTGTATTAAGTGTTTTATTTCTTATTTTATTTACCTGTTAATTTGCAATAAGTTTTTATACGTATTTCATACAGTTGAGAGTGCGTTTCCATTAAATAAAAAAAAATAAATAAATAAAAAAAAACTTTAAAAAAAACTAATGGAAATTATGCGAACATTTTACAGTGTTTTAAACAGACCTACCTAAACAGACATGAGGAATAGGCCTACAAACAAAGTATAGATAAAAATCAATTATAGATACCAAGCATATACAGTAAGGGTATCGGTAGTACTAGATTGGCATCGTCTATTTAACATTTAACATTATTTTTGTACGTAAAACCCATGCTTGTTTAATATATTCCATCAAATCTCAGTCGATAACTCGAGTAACGTCTCGTATCTATTGTAGTGACGTCATGGCTCGCTGGCTCACACTTGCGATGTCTCGCACTTGTGATCAAATAACACGCTGG
>NW_022739397.1:0-591 GCF_011630105.1 Anneissia japonica
CAAATATGATTTTAAAATTCGGTAGCACATACCCTACATAAGAATATAAATAAATCGCGAAAAACGTATAGTAATTATAAGTCTATTTCAACAAACGACTGAAATCGGCTGCAGAGGTCTAATTACCTCGAAGTATTAATTTAAGCTTAATGTTCAGTACTCGATCTTTGTTCAGAGGTCTCTGACGTCCCATTGACAAATATTAATCGTGGCATGTGAGGACGAATGGATCATACATTGCAATTACTTGTGTCCCGAGGTGCTTACCTGAAAGATTGAGATGACAAAAACTAATAATTTTATTATTCTGCCTATTTCCACTCATCAAAAACATGTTAAAATTATGATAACGCACTTAAAAAAAGAATTTCAGAATGATTGATTAAAATCTAAATATTAGTTCAAGAAATAACATTATCAATAATAATTTTATTATTATGCATATTACTATAATTATATATATAAATATATATATATCAATACATAATGTAAATACATATATATATATATATATACATATACATATCAATATATATATATATATGTATATATGTATATATTTATAATACATGTATGACATTATATTATATA
>NW_022739398.1:0-761 GCF_011630105.1 Anneissia japonica
AATAAAAATATATTTAGGCCAAAAACTGCGGATTTTATAAGTCCGCAATGACAATAAATTGTGTTAAATGCAGTAAACACTTTTTGGGTTAGTGTTAAAACAGCCGCTCTATGGTCGTTTTTTTTTAAGACCTTCACCAATTCGCATTTATGCGAAGGTGGCGTACGGCTGACAGTGAGCCTAATCGCATTTATGCGAAACTAGCATGCACACCAACTGTGCAGTGTTCGCATTTATGCGAAGATGGCAGCGTAAGGGTTAAACATGGTGTCTGTTGCGGATAAGGACTTCGAGTTGGATTATGTGGCCGTGTTACTCGAACACTCGAAGGTCTTTACAGTTCTGCTGCACGAACTGCAGACGTACACCCGCACACCCCGCATCCCCGCGCAGACCGAGCCGTGCCGTAAAGAAGCGGTGATTGATCTTGCCACTTGCAAGCAGTTTCACTCTCGACTCGCAAACGTTAAATTAATTTTAGCCGGAACTCAGGGTCTGTTCTGGAGTGATTGCAAGTTTTTCCGACTGCAGATGATAAAGTACGAGCTGAATGCCCAAGTCATGCTACTCGAAAGCCATTTCTCGAAATTACAAAATTAGGAAAAGCATTCGAAACCTGGCGTCGACGTTTTGGAATCGGAATTACGTATGGTGGACGTACAACATTTCGTTGAGACAGCAGAAAAATTGAAAAGAGAACAGGATGCAATGTTTTCGCTCCTGGGTTCATGCCCACTGGAAGACGGAATAGACGAGCTAGC
>NW_022739399.1:0-569 GCF_011630105.1 Anneissia japonica
CTAGGCAAATAATATGCGTTGCATTTATCTGTGATGCAATTGTGGAAGTGTTTCGCAATTAGCGTCAAACATGCCACATTTTGCGATGCGATACTGGATAAATCGAACGCTGAAGCCCAGTAAAAATACTTTATCGTAATTAAAATTAGATCTTATTCACATTCACTTCACACTTGTTCTGTGATGATTGTGCGTAATCCCAAAGTTGTTAGGAGACATGTCACTTATATCAATAGTTCAGACCTAAAGTAAATTTGCACAAATACCAAAGTAAATGAAAACACTAATTTTCAAAATTTTATTTGTGTTGCATGTCTTTTTTTTTGTTTGATAAATCTAGGTGAGTAAATCTTAAATGCTATTATTTTTAGACCTGTCTTCTTTTTTTTCCCAGGGCCAGTTTGCAGAATTCTGAAATGCGACAATGCAACTAGATGTGAAAAAAGGGAGGCGATTGAATACTTTCTTAACCTTTGTGAAAAGTATGAGGGAAAAAGGCATTCGTACTTCTGTTACTATGATTCATGGTTGAACTATTGACGATTCTTATTGATACACTCTTGCATGGA
>NW_022739400.1:0-513 GCF_011630105.1 Anneissia japonica
GTCCATGTTCTGTTAATACATGGAGCAACAATATTAGCTTCCTCAATGCTTCCAATTGGCATGATGAGTGAAGAGGCGCAAGAAGCCAGAAACAAAGACAATAAATCATTCCGGCTTAAGCATGCAAGAAAAACCTCAAGAGTTGACACATGAGCGATGTTTTTCATCGACTTATGGTAACAGGGGACATTGTGATTAGTAGTAGATCGATCAAGGAACCACGATCAGACCCATTACCTACTGAAGTGAAGAACATGCTTAAAGACCAAAGCCTTCAAGTGGATGACAGCGACACTTCAGAAACTGAGGAATCATAAAAAGATCTCTTTTAGTATTAAAATTTTTAAACTCGACAAACATTATGTTACTATTTAATACTACATTAGTATGATCAAGGAAATTGTGCATTACATAGCTATACGTGTGTTCTGTGAAAAATAAACTGTACCGTTATTTCAAAACAAATAATTAGTAGGCCTATTATATATTTTTGAACATTCTAAAAAAGTGCAA
>NW_022739401.1:0-1218 GCF_011630105.1 Anneissia japonica
AAGAGAAGCATCATAAGAAAAAACAGACTCATTAAAAAAAGCAATAAAACAGTAAAAATGTAGATGCCAAGGCCCAAAAAACCTAAGAAATATTGTGGAGAACCTTACAACTTTTATTTTGTTAAAAAACAGAGAAATTGTCAGAAAAAAGATCAATAGAGTTGTCTTTAGAGGAACTTTTTGATACTTTTGTATGTTTTGTTGAAAAAGAAATACATTAATTAAAATAAAATTTATGGTTATATAATTTGCTTTTGTTTGGTCTTATGCGCAACTGGACACTATTGTAGGTTTACAGTTTTGTGCATTACCGTACCTTTCTGTCAATTTGTTACTATGAGTAATTCTAGGATGCAACACTCTTGGTATACAACGGGTAATCCGGCGCTTACAATACTATCAAGGTCGCCTTGTCACAATTGGGTTTTTATTCAAATAATATTTGATTCGATACCTTTAGGTTTATCCATGTTTAACGAAGCCTTTGTAGAGTTTTAATCTAGCTGTTGACTTTAGTATTACCTGAGTATCTTCTCAATATAACCCGAGTTCTCTTCAATATTGGTAGAATATTTTACGTTGATCGATGAAAGTATCCGGCGATGATTAGCAAGTTTGTGATCTGTCCTGTATTACTTCTGGGTTTGTTTACCTGTTCGATGGCATTAAGTACGTCTTCGTTTCATTCTACTTTAATTAAGTTATAGTTGTTTAGGTGATTACTACCATTTAGGAAGATAACTTCCTCTGTAACGATAGAGCACGTCTACTGGACAATGTCTGCAATTAATGCCAGCGTTTACGTGGTACTGGTGGTCCAAAATTAAATTTGTTTTGACGACTGTGTGTTATCGCCGGTTCGTCAATCAAATCAAAATCTAATCTAATAATAATCTCTCGTCAGTGGATTGGATTGGATTTATTCCTTGTAAACATTAAGGATAACCCACGAAAGTTTGAAGAAGATTTATTTCCAGTGGGATCCTTCTGGTGGTGATTGGGCACAGAGGCGGCTCTATGATATAATTTATGGAGGCGCTAAGATGTCGGGGGGGGGGGGGGGGGGGGGTGGCTAAGTATTTATGGGTGTAACTATAGCGCGCAGCGTTATCTGAGGGCCGAAGGCCCGAGCCGGGAGTGAGTATGAGAGGGGTGTCCCCTCCTCCCAAAACGAGATTTTTTTTTAATTGCCTATTTAAAAAAAATTTTGTTTTGTGG
>NW_022739402.1:0-541 GCF_011630105.1 Anneissia japonica
AGGAAGATCATATTATCATATCAAGCTTGGCCTTTCAACGAAAAGTCCCTTTAATTCAGTATTGAAAAAGTGTCTCTGGTGAGATTCGAACCTGCAACCTCTCGCTATCAAGGCGAGTGTCATACCCATTAGACTAATGGGTATGAATCATTTGTTGCAATAATTTTGTACAGTTCAAGTGTAGAAATAATTGTACATACAATGGATGCACAGTATTGAAGGTACCTGTACCAGCCCTAATTAATGACTTTATTCTTATGTTTTCCTGATAGCCATACCCAATCCACTCAAGAGTTTTACCTATCAGCTTCTAGATGATACAACAGTTCAGTTTAAGTTTGAGGATCCTGAAGATTGGAATTTTGATTCATTCTCCTTGTTGGATAAACGAATTTGTCAAATATCACCACCTGTTGAAGACGGTGCAAAATGCAAAACTAAAACGTTTCAGTACCCACCAAATTCATGGACAATATCTGGACTCAGTTATGATACACAATACATATATACGGCTCAGTGTTACCGTATTGAAGGCAGATGG
>NW_022739403.1:0-1710 GCF_011630105.1 Anneissia japonica
ACTATCCATATATACAGTACTGTCCGAATTGCAGTTCATTACGCGCACGTACGCGTGCGCTAAAATTCAAATTTGCTCAAAATCACGTTTTGACTAAATTTGTGTACGTTTCAGGTGATTTAGACCATTTCAACTTTTTCACAAATTTTCAGGTCGCGCGCGCATTTTCGCGCGCGCAGCTTGTGCAGATGATTCAAATTACAATTTTTGACATATTTTGAATTTCTTACACTGCAATGACATATTTGCATTCTTTTTCAATAATTTTACGTCTAATAATAGTGCAGTACGCGCACATCTAAGATACGTGTGTATTTTCGCGTTTTTGTCTATTTTCAGTCCAAATAAGTCAAAATTGTACCTATTTTTAATCAGTTATAGTTCCTCAGGATGAAAGGTGACCCCCAATTTTTATTACATATTCTGAAAGCACATGAGTTGTAAATATGATTTTATAGGTCATAATGGCTGATCGGATATTATGACGTCATCATATTGCCATCTGAATTCAACAAACTGAGTATTATCGATGACGTCATTTAAAAAAAATGCGCATTTGAGCGTATGTCGCTTATTCTTTTGTCGATTTTTTTCCAACTTTGATTATGTTATAGCTGAGGCAATTCTCTTTCCTATTTTTGACACTTTTACATTTTGATGACGTCATCATGGTCAAAATATAGGGTTTTGCTTACCCCCCTCATCTTTCTTTCGCCAAAACATTGATGACCCCATAATCACCTTAATCATTCGTGATTTCTGAATCCTATTTAGTGGGCATAAACTTCTGGTCATGGTTAAATGTTATGTACATTATATTTTTGTGCGTGCGTAATAACGCGAGCGTTAGCGTGCGTCAAAATTAAAAATGCTTTATATCATGTCGTTTTTTAATCAGTTATATGGTGACGTGCGTGTCTGTTAAAATTTGAAAATTCTCCATATTACTATTCAGATAGTTTAAAGAACGTTTAGGGTCATTTTCGACATTTCAAAACTTTCCATAATTTACCCGCCGTACCTTCATTTCCACGCACACAACACATACTAAAGCTGGAAATTACGCGTTGTTACATATTTTGTGTTCCTAACAGTCAGGAGTCACTCTTTGTGACATTACCGTACTCACGGGCGTCAAGATGTGCGTGTACGCATGCGTAAGTCTTTTAAAATGCTCTCAATTATTCTTTTTTTTAAACTAATTACAGAATATGTTAGCATATTATGAAACTTTTCAATCAGCACCGCGCGCGCTTCCTGAGAGTCAAAGTACGGCGGATCACCGAATTCGTCCTCAGTGACGAGTTCAAATCTAGTTTAGATATTCGAACAGATCAAATTAATTTGCTCTGTATGCTGTATGTAATTATTATTGTTAGTTAAGATTAATTTTTTCATACCTAAAAACAAAATTAAACTAGATTTGAACTCGTCACTGAGGACGAGTTAGGTGATCCGCCGCACTTTAACCCTCACGAAGCACGCACGTTTCTGATTGAAAAGTATTATATGCTAAAACATGCTCTATTTAAAGAGTAATTTTGAGCATTTTAAAAGGAATTTAAAAGGAAAAGAGTAATTTTGAGCATTTTAAGGACTTACGAATGTATAAATATACGTCTTAACATCCGTGTGCACGATAGTATTAATACAGTGTCAGAAACCCAACACATGTAACCGAAACGTAATTTCCAGCTTCAGTACGTGCTG
>NW_022739404.1:0-982 GCF_011630105.1 Anneissia japonica
GACCAATCATTGATTACACAGGGTCCATATGTTATAACCTGTCCCGTAGCTTGGCAGATCTACTACTACCCATGGTGGGAAACTCAGAACACCACGTAGAAAACTCCAAGCAATTGGTCAACAACATCAAAGATATTCAGCTGAACCCAGATGAAACGTTTGTGTCGTTTGATGTTACATCACTATTCACAAAAACACCCGTGAAGGAGGCGCTGAACATTGTTAAGGAAAGATTATTGCTGGATGGTGGACTGAAAGAAAGAACAAACTTAAATGTAGAAGACATCATTGAACTATTGGAATTTGTTTTAACCACCACATATTTTTCTTTTAACAATGTTATCTTTAGACAGAAATTTAGTATGGCTATGGGCAGTCCTGTGTCACCATTGGGTGCTAACATGTACATGGAATGGTTGGAGGAGAAAGCTATCTCGAGCGCTACACCTGACACCAAGCCTCGTTTTTGGAGAAGATACGTTGATGACATCTTAGCTATCATTCCCAAAGGTACTGTACATGCTATGAACCACCATATTAACAACATAGACCCTTCAGGCAACATTAAATTCACTCATGAACTCATGGAGGACAACACTATACCGTTTCTAGACACCCTCATCACAGTACATGAACAAGGAAACATCACCACATCCGTATATAGAAAGGCTACACACACAAACCAATACTTAAATTTCAATTCGCATCACCCATTACAACATAAATTAAGTGTGGTTCGGACATTGATGGAGAGGTGCGAAAACATCGTCACTACAGACCGAGAAAAGAAAAGAGAAATGAACAACATACGAAAAGCCCTACAAGCCTGCAATTACCCGGATTGGTCAATGGAAAGAGTAAAAGAACTAAGGAAAAAGAAACAGCAAGGGAACCAAGAAAGAAGAGATGATCAATCGAATAAAACAAGAGGAAATATTAGCATCCCATATGTTAAAGGCCTATCCGAAAGGATTAAAAGAAC
>NW_022739405.1:0-759 GCF_011630105.1 Anneissia japonica
TGATAATAATAATATTAATAATAATAATAATAATAAATTATTATATATAATAATTATAATTATATTATTATTATTATATATAATATTTATGTGTCGTTGTTGTTATATATTGTTATTTTAATATTATTATTATTATTATTATTATTATATTATTATTATTATCATAATCATCATTAATGTTATTATGATCATCATAGTTATTGTCTTTATCGTCATAATACTAAAGATGAGCAAATACCACCCGCGAAGGTCTAATATTTACTGTGTGAGGCAAGATTGACAGTGTAAACAAAAGCCAGGTAAAATGATGAATAAGCCAATAAAATCCACGTCAATCAGAGCATCTTCACATACTCCTATGTGAATTGTCGATTTATTACATTCTAGATGTAATATACAAAAGATATTTACGGAGTCCACATATTGTGTATTAACAAATAAACAACAATTGTCAAGCCAAAAAATAGAGTGCAACAATTGTACGTACGTTAGAGTACTAATAATTGAAACTGTATACTAAGTATCAACATTCTCATCAATTGCCATGGCACCGCACTTTAATAATCGACGATTATCAGTTCCAAACCATTCTGGGGCCCAATAGTCAGACAGCAAACAAGCTAAGCTGTAGTTACCAATTAGAACTGTAAGAGAAATAATGTACTGATTTATTCATTCTTATTTTCGGCTTATGTTAAGAATTTCAACTTGATATAAAGTATATGCATGTTTGAGTGTTCATTAAATATGTTAAATTTG
>NW_022739406.1:0-702 GCF_011630105.1 Anneissia japonica
AACTTATTTCTAAATTTACAATTTTCACCTATAAACCTCTTAATTTCACAAAAGAGTGGGTTCTTACATCCTGCCTAATATATGTGTGTTTAGATTAGATCCTTTGCTTTAACTTTGGAAACTGAGATCATTTTAGATACTATTTCTGTATAAACTAATTTTTTTTTTCATATTACTGTAAACCTAATGGGTTTTGATAAATTTACTCTGCACTGCGGAATTTCCAATAAAAAAAAAAAGAAAATTAATTAAAAAGACCATAGATTAAAAATAAGTAAGGCATAACATATTTTTAATCTATGTTAAAGCATAACTATTTTTACATAATGAAATTTAGTAAATTAAATTATTATTTGTGGCTTTTATTTATTAAATCAATTAAGAACATATTCTCAAAACAAAATTTAATGACAAGAAAGATCGACGTTTCGGGTCCATCATGGAACCATTCTCAAGATCAAGTAAATTGAAAAAAACTAAAAACAAAATGCCAAGCAGTGACAGGAAATTAAGTAATTAATTTACATATCAATAGGGCCTACTGTGTGGAGCCACAATGGAGCTAAGCAATAATTAGCCCTTCTTAGCAGATTAACTAGATAAACAGTTTGGCTTTGACTGAATCAGTTTGTTTGTAAAGTGTAGGTTTCAGTTCTTTGATCCAAAGCATTTCTTTAAATAAACAATTAAACTTGGATTTGC
>NW_022739407.1:0-601 GCF_011630105.1 Anneissia japonica
TACTCCACCGTTTTCTTCATTGAAATTTGGGGTATTTTACCTTCTTGCCCAATGTACAAACACAAATATCAACAAAAATAATGCATGGTGGCCTAGTACCTCTGCTGAGACTTTAAAAAAAAATTAGGAAAACTACTCCAATTTCCAAAAGGCATCTTACCATGACAGAAAAGTCAACCAAAGCCAATTTTGGACTAAATGTATCATTTTTAAGAAATTAAAGGTGATGTTGGTGTTGCACAAACAAACTGAGTGAGAAGGGAAAAATTACACCCTAAAATCTACCACTAAATTTGAATGATTATTATAAAAAAAAAAAAAACTCTTCTTCCTCCTCTTCCCCTTGCTCACTACTTTCTCCATTACTAATAAGCATCAGAACATTATTACACCAAAACTAGACACTGATAATTGTTTTGGACATCATTACGTTAAAGTACTGTAAAGAACCTGAATTGTAGGCTTTTTGGTGTTAGTGTTGCACAAATAAACTAAGTGAAAAGGGAAATATTACACCATATAATTCACCATAAAAATTGAATGATTATTATACTTAGAGGTAAAACTCCTCTCCTTCCTGCTCTTCCTCCTCCTCTCCCTC
>NW_022739408.1:0-545 GCF_011630105.1 Anneissia japonica
TAAATTACATCTATCTTAAATCCATTGTATTTTAATTAACAACTTTTTAGTTAACTTTCCCTTTGTTCACATTTGCATTCTAACAATGTAATCTCTTCTTATAATATAAAATTGGAGAAAGAGAGAGAGAGAGAGAGGGGGGGGGGAAGAGAGAGAGGAAATTATAAATAAATAAACAAAAATGTTATTTGTTGGCCATCTAATAAACATTCTTTGTTTAAATTTCTTTATGTCTTTATTTTTCTACTGGAGGTGTGAAAATGCATTTAATATTTAAAGTTAGAGTATTTTTTCCCTTCACTAACTATCTGCATTAATAAATGCAAGTACACAAACACATAAGAGCTTCCAACATACCTGCAACAGCCAACAGTTCAGCATCTTCAATGTAATCTGGGTCCAGGTCTGTCAGTGGTTCTTGTTTCTCTTTGTGCTTCAGGAAAGTAAATGTAAAAATATGACAACTTTATTCTAAAAGGGAAATAAACAGAAAGAGAGTCAATAAAAAAAAATTAAAATTTTATTTGTAAATTAATTAAAATTTA
>NW_022739409.1:0-583 GCF_011630105.1 Anneissia japonica
ATCACACATTTTAACATTAGAGTGCTTAATGGTAAACCAGAGTGGACAAAATCAATAAAAAAAAAAGCGAGGTTCAACAGTTTTTTTTGATGAGGCATTTTATTACTTTTTAGGGGTTGTTCACAATTATCAACATTTTCACAAACAGTACTCTTTTTCGATACCCCTCCCTCCCTTCTAAAATGTAAAAAAAATATTTGATTTTGCACAAGCATTCTCCATTTTTTTGTGAAGTCAACTACAGCAATGTACTTGGTTGCTTAAAAATGAATATTATATCCATGGTTACATTATAATTTTCCATTATTTTGCATATTGCATGTTATTTTGAATCAACAATTTTATGCTATGTAAAAGTGTACAAATTTGTCTACCTCCACTCACCCCCCCACCCCACTCCCAGTGTACTGTTTGTACACTTGTGAAAATATTGATAATGTTGAACGACCCCTTAGTTTCGTACCGCATACTGTAAGGTACACTCTCTGCAGATAAATTATATATACAGTACATTGTATGTAATTTACATTATTTATAATATATACAGTACATTGTATGTAATTTACATTATTTATACTACTAA
>NW_022739410.1:0-583 GCF_011630105.1 Anneissia japonica
CCATGCTGATATTTTTTTACCATTCCAATATATTTGTTTCATGTACTCTGGCTGAACAGTGATGATATATTCACTTAATTTTCTTTTGCTCACCTTAAATTGTGTGTATAGCTTTCATTACAAGTTTCAGCAAACAACCAGAGTGTTTCTTGCTAACGTCTTGCTGGGTGCTTGTATGCCTTCTTTCGTAGATGCCAATGTTGGGTGGTTGTACTCATGGCAAATGTTGTAGTATGTTTGTATGTTTGTGTTGTAGAGTGTCATGTTTCGGCCTATCACATATCTTGTCCTACAAAAATATATATGTATAATATTTTATTTGAATTCCACATTTCAACAACAGCTGAAAGTTAGGTTTGGAGTAACATATGCATCATGTTATTTTTTAATGGGGAATGGGACGTTATTGTTGTATAGCCTAGCTTCTAGGCCTACAGTATGTATATCAATAATAATCTTATTGTTACAGGAATTGGTGTTGGCTCTGATGATATACTGTAGTGTTATAGCACATCACCTTTAATGGTAATGGTAATGGTGGGATATTTGTAGTGCGCCTTCCACAATAAAATCGTCTCAAGGC
>NW_022739411.1:0-500 GCF_011630105.1 Anneissia japonica
TCATTAGGATACCCCCTCCCAAACCATCCACCCGGCTTGGTTGGAAGGCCCTCGGATGGCAATGCTTGCCACAGTTATCCTTATTTCACTCAGCCCCCTCCCCAAAAAATACATCCTTCAGCAGCCACTGTATAACACTTAATCCTTTCTAAACTACTTTATGTTGTTGACTCTATCATGAACTATAAGCTTACTAGAAAATTTATTATAACAATATTTATAGCATACCACTAATTTTTTTGGGGAAATAGTTGAAATTTTTGTGAAAGTTGGTATTTTTTACAAGGCAGTCATGAAAGAAAAAAAAGAGTATATACTGTCCCTAACAAATTAGGAAAAATTCTGAAAAGAAAGTGCTCATTTGAATCATAATCAAATTTTGATTTACATGTGTCATTAATGTCAGCAAAAACATATATTTTTGCGACCTTTTTTTTGACAGTTTTGTGATCATTATAAATAAGCAATTCAAATTGAAAGTGCAACTATTTGTGAGGAAC
>NW_022739412.1:0-684 GCF_011630105.1 Anneissia japonica
AATCTATACATGGAAACTTTGCCTCAAAATCTGGCTGCACCTCGGAAAACAATTTACCTGTTGGGAGAAAAGGCACAAATTGATAAATATTAGACCAGTTTTGGTGGTTAGAGAAGTTTTTAAAGCTATAAAATAGGAAAGAAATTAGCATGACCACACCGATAACTCCATAGGTCGATTGATTAAACTGGTGGGTGGCACTGTCCATCAAACTCTCATTGTGTTTTGATTGGAGGATGTACACCGCCATTCGTCCTTCTAAATAAGATGCGAAACTGTTGTGTGCATAATAGCATATGTGCACGTAAATTATCTAATCTAATCTAATCTGGTCATATATTTATAGCATCTTTCTTTATAGACACGAAGCACTGTAAGTTTTCCCATGGTCATTGGGACCACATGTTCAAGTGTTGCTGCAATCTTGGTGCAGGAGCAGGAGTTTGTTTTGCTTGCTTGCTTAATTGTTTTAGTTAGATACTCCCACTTGACTACTTGAGCACCTGTGAGTAATGAATAGGTGGCCACTGTGCCTTAAATTGCCTGTAAACAGTGCGTGATATAGTGTGGTGTTTCTTTTCTTGTAGCTTTAGGTTCATGGTGGTAATTTTTGGTTCCTTTCTATAGCGCCTTGAGCACTACTGCAATGGATTTGTGCGCTTTATAAATCTTATTATTATTATT
>NW_022739413.1:0-8664 GCF_011630105.1 Anneissia japonica
AGAAAGAAAGATTCTGACAATAACAAGAGGTGATCCGCTAACGTTAGCGGATCACCAATGATGATGATCCTGACAATAACAAGAGGTGATCCGCTAATGTTAGCGGATCACCAATGAAGATGATGATGATCCTGACAATAACAAGAGGTGATCCGCTAGTGTTAGCGGATCACCAATGAAGATGATGATGATGATCCTGACAATAACAAGAGGTGATCCGCTAGTGTTAGCGGATCACCAATAAATATAAAAATAAATATACAAACAATATATAAAAAAAATTAAATAATTATATAAATAAATATATAAATATATAAATATATAAAAATATATATAAATACATACAAATAAATATATAAATAAATATACAAAAATATACAAACAAATATATAAATAAATATATAAATAATTACAGTATATATAATAAAACAATAATACAGTATATATATATATATAAATAAATAAATATATAAATATTTATACACAAATAAGTATATAAAAATAAATAATAAATAAATATATAATAAATATATACATATGCCTATATATATATAAATGAATATACAAATAAATATATATATATAAATATACAAATAAATATAAAAATATATAAATATATGCAGTATATATAAAATAATATATATATAAATAGATATATAAATAAATACAGTACATATATATAAATAGATATATATTTATAAATATATATATAAATATACAAATGAATATATATATATATATATATAAATATATAAATAAATATATGAACATAATATATATAAATATATATATAAATAAATATACAAATAAATATACAAACAATATATAACAAAAATTTAAATACAGTAATTATTTAAATAAATATATAAAAATATAAATATATATATATATAAATACATACAAATAAATATATAAATAAATATACAAAAAAATATACAAACAAATATATAAATAAATATATAAATAATTACAGTATATAATATACTGTAATTATTTATATATTTATTTATATAATTACAGTATATAATATAAAACAATAATACAGTATATATAAATAAATATATATACACAAATAAGTATATAAAAATAAATATATAAATAATTATATAAATATATAATAAATATATACATAGGCCTATATATATATAAATGAATATACAAATAAATATATATATATATATATATATATATATATACAAATAAATATATAAATATATATACAATATATATAAAATAATATATATATATATATATAGATATATAAATAAATACAGTACATATATATAAATATATATGTATGTATGTATCTGTATATCTGTATTTTAATAACATCTCTATCAGCGCTGCATACTTCCGGATCGACGATTCGAAAAAGTGTATGTACTGCGCATGACTGGACTACACAGGCAAAGTTCCACGGTGGAAAAAAAGGGATTTAAAATGTATGGCTCGCAGGTGGTCGCTGGCTCGCGCATTGGCTCGCATGACTCGCTGGCTCGCACTTTGTCACACCCCTTTAGGAGCAAGTAGAGAAATAATGTTTGCATGCAATGAAGTGGAGCGAAGTTAAAAGAGTTCTCAACTCTGAACCCGGTTGTATTTGTGCGTTCGTGTGTATAGAAAGTGATAAGGAAGGAGAAATCTCATGACTCCATGAGAAAACTACCGGAAATCTAGCCAAAGATTAGATCGATTTCTGATCGTTTTGGTAGGCTTTCCGATCCGAAATCTACCAACCAAAATGCCGTACGCTTTGCAGTACAGAACTGAATATTTCCTCAGATAGTTCTGGAATTTTGAGGTAAAATTAAAAATACATTACGGAAGTAAATTAGGCGCGTAGGCTAGTACCTTTGCTAATAGTAATACTTAGTAGGACCCCCTTATTTGGCCTTGATATTCACCCAATGTGCTGTGCTGCAGCACAGAATTTTGAGCCACTGGAGTACTCAAGGCCTGTATTTGGATAAAACTGTGCTCTATAAGCACAGTAACACGGGTTACCATCCATCAAACACAAATGTTCTCATTCGTTCGTGAAGGTTGTGGTTTGGTAGTCACAAAATTATGGAACGCCAAAAGGACAAACCACAAGTGGCACAGTGCAAATCCAAATGCTTGTGCCGCTACTTGACTTTTGCACTGTGCCACTTGACGTTTGCACTTGACTTTTGCCCTGCGCCACTTTGTGGTTGTCCTTTTGGTGATATCACGGCAAAAGGACAAACAAAAATCACAGTGCAAAACTAAAGTGGCGGAGTGCAAACTCAAATGCGTGCGCCGACACTTGACTTTTGTACTGTGCCACTTGACTTCTGCACTGTGCCAGTTGACTTTTGCACTGCGCCACTTGACTTGCACTGCGCCACTTGACTTTTGGCGATATTGTATGGAACGCCAATTTTGGCATCAAAATGAAACTAAACAACAATATAAATGAATTTTAAAAAAATCAAGAACACATAATTCAATTTTCGAAACCTTTTAATCGAAGCTTGACCACGCCCACATTTGCTTTCATCTGGGAAATACGACCCCTCGTTGGGGGCATCGGCCCCACCCCTCTGCGCCACCCCTGCCTATGGCACAGTTGTCAGCCATGGCCACTAGAGACAAATTAGAAGCTTTGGTAGTGACCGATTGAGAAAGAGTGACCCTTTGAGTGATATTAGCGGTAAGTTTGAAATAATTTTTGTTGCTTTTTGTTTCTACATCATTGCTGGGCTAGTCAGGGTAGACTACTCAGTTATGCTAGGGCCAGTGACAAAGGGTCGACGCAACCGACGGGTCCAATTAGGAAGATCGATTCAATAACATACATTTTCACATTGTATTATTAAAGCTCAGATTGACATTTTCAGCATTTAATTTTATTAATTAGACCAATAATATCTTATACAGTTATGCTTTTTTTGCAAATCAAAAAATATAATGAGGCAGATTTGTTTGTTCACTCAAATAGATTTCTTCATCTTTCCTGTTTACAGTTTGACAAAATGTAAACAATATATACAGACGGTTTTAAAGATTTTTTTTATTGTTTTTATTTTTCATGAATACAATTTCAATATTTAAATGAATATTCTGTGTGATTAGACTTTTACAATGATATTAATTTTATTGTGGTCTTAGTGCGCGACAACGATTTTCTGATATTTATATATTGAAAAATAAATACTGTTTAGGCATTTTAATTATCCATATTTTATTACTGTGGCCTGTAATAATAATAATTATTATAATTATAATAATAATAATAATAATAGTTCATTCTTATATAGCGCAATTTACCTGTAGGCCTATAAATCATTACAACTGTACTTTAATTGTTATCGTTACCTGTGTAAAAGTATTACAGTATTATAATTATAGTCAACCGCGGCTGAATCTTACAAAAAGGATATATTATTGTTATCTTTTATTTCTTACTGTATATGTTGTTAACTCTTGTAACACTGCCAGTGGAACGTAATTTCTGGGTTTTTCAGACAATAAAATTATCTTGAATCTTGAATTTTGAGCCGCTGTGACCCACAAGAACACCCACATTTTTTCTCTCAATCGTGTTGAAAATAATTCCTATTGTTGATGTCGTCATCAAAAATTCCTAATGATTCCTGATGATGATATAATTAATGTCGAAATATTGAATCCCGACACGATGGCGTGCATTTCGATACTTGGTGTATGTAGGCCTATTATACTATCTTATCTGAGATTTATCAGTGGACATTTCGGTTGATGAAAATAATGTTTTTAAATCACTTCATGCTATGTAAATATAGTATTCGTCTTTTCAGCACATTATTGCCTGAATCTGAGTCAATTTAATGATTTACTCTTTATTCCAGTTCCAAAGCAGCAACAAATGTTGTACGTCCACGGCTGGTGGCAGAGCGCGTATATATATATATATACATATACATATATATAATATAGGCCAATATATATATATATTTCTTATAATTGAAAATGTTAAATATTTGTCAGCAATTAGCATTTTTAACATTTTATAACTTTAATTATCAAATTATACGTTGCAAGTGCTTTTTCTATACGTCCTCCCTCATATTTATTTCTTGTGCTGTTAATTATTACTGTACGCGTAAGTTTTATTTTTTTCGTATTTGTACACTCCATTATGAAGAAAATATCCAATTGTTGATGTAGATGATCATTCCTAATTAATTGCATGTGTACATGGTGATTTAAAAGGGAGATAAAATATACTAATAAAGCGGGATTTAATTTCCAGAAGAACATTCAATAAAAGAAAAAAAAATGTCATGCTCTTGGGCTACACTTAGTGTTGCAAATTTGTATGGAATTATTGTCTCATAGTTTATCTTTGTCTAAATACAGTTTGATTAAGGGGTGGCACCAGGATTTGCCCGGCAGGGGCCGAGGTCCCCTATCAGGGTATATGTCCCCGACGAGAACAAAGAAATAATAATTATAATAATATAGGCCTACTAAAAATGATTTCATTTCCATTTTGATGCCAAATTGGCGTTTCATACAATATCGCCAAAAGTCAAGTGGCACAGTATAAAAATCAAGTGGCCCAGTGCAAAAGTCAAGTGGCGCAGGACAAAACTAAAGTGGCGCAGTTCAAACTCAAAATGCGTGTGCCACCACTTTAGTTTTGCACTGCGTCTATTGACTTTTGCACTGTGCCACTTAACTTTTGCACTGTGCCACTTGACTTTTGCACTGCGATTGTAGTTTGTCCTTCTGGCGATATCAAGCCAAAAGGACAAACTACAATCGCAGTGCACAAGTCAAGTGGCACAGTGCAAAAGTCAAGTGGTGCAGTGCAAAACTAAAGTAGTGGCACACCATTTTGAGTTTGCACTGCGCCATTTTAGTTTTGCACTGCACCACTTCAGTTTTGCACCGCGCCACTTGACTTCTGCACTGCGACTGACTTTTGCACTGCGCCACTTGTAATTTGTCCTTTTGGCGTTCCATACAAAATAACGTTCACATAACATTGCAAGAAGTTAAAAGTTCAAACGTTATGACGTTGCGAAATTAGTTTTTAACACCAAACTGTCATTTAAGGTGTTTGTACGCGTCCTTAAATTCCTGGAATGTCCTGGAAAAACGAAAGAGCATTTTCCAGTACTGGAAAGTCCTGGAAATTTATGATTGTCCTTGAATAATTCTTCAATGTCCTGGAAATTTGATTATTTACACATTTATCGTATTTCGCATGATATACGTAAATTCCAGGTCGTGATTAAAATAAACTAAAAAATGTTCGTTTGTTTTTGTTTTTTCAATACTCATACACAATTAAAGTACAGACCGTTGCCCGCATACTGTAGCTATTTCTCAAAAGTAGGGCGGCATGCCTATAGTATTATTTTACACACGTGCGGCTCTCGCTCTTTTGTTACACAAAGGAGACGCGCGGCGGGTACATTAGAGCACTAATAATTTTCGGTACTGTGAAATACATGCTAAATTTGGGCATGTATACACTGTCGACTGATTATGTACTGTACAGCATATTTTTTTTAGCGCAGACAGGTTTATGGCAGCCGAGGCGTTAAAAACACGAAAGAGGCAATCTAAGCTAGATGAGTTAGATAATTTAAAGAAGAGTAAGTAAAGATGAATTGCGCTGATATTGAAGGTCTCAAAAAGTAATCCATAAGGTTTGCTGATTAGGCCGAGAGTAAATGTAGTCTGACCATAGAGAAATGTTCTATTTTCTCTATGGTCTGACCGTATCGCCAAAAGCGAACAGCCTGCGCGTCAAACTGCCGCTGAGAAAAAGTCATTACTGGCAGAAATTGAGGCGGACGTTGCTTCAAAATTAGAAGAAATAAAAAATATGTAAATCCAGAAACTACCATACCTATGACATTGTTTCGAATAAAGTGGATTTTTAAAAGGAATATGCTGTCATTTTTGTGTTGCTATTCTGTGTTAAATTTAGTGCTTGCAAATGTTGATAATTCAATTTTACAATGTACAGTATATATTTGCTCTACGTATAAACAAACAGTGCAATCATCGCAAACACATCGTACGTTAACATTTGCTGTATAATAGAATTTAAAAGTTTACATAGGTTTATAATATTAATTATAAATAATAACCATGAATACAGAGATGAAATAAATGACTTGGCAATGTACAATTTAACAAGTTTCAACATTTTAATTACCAATATGTATGAAATATGAAATAACAATTAAGATCTCCGCAACGTGTACCCATAACGAAGGAGATTAGGACACCGGGGGCTATTGCTTAGCAATGTCAACATCGCTACAGCTTCTTTCATGTAAATTGTTGAATAGCCCTGAACAGGCGTACACTCCACCGAGGCGTCACAATGGAGTCAAGTTATTACTGACACGCCAGTACCACAAAGCCACCGACAGGTTTAGCGATAAGACCATGTTGTACGCGCACATTTTTGTTGCCTAGTAGAGAATCAGGTCTGCTGTAGTTCAACTGTGGGCTCTGTCTTACTTGCCACACTCGTGGGATGAATTCCTTTGCTTATTAGCACACGTGTGAGACAAGCAGAATTTCCCACGAGCGTGAGAAAAAGACACCGATCTATCGCCTCTGAATTAGATTTAAGTAAAACTTAATATGCAATCAACCAACAGTCTTTACTGTGATGGAAACAACTAAATTTATTTACTAAATAAAAATATGCATAAGAACATCTTGCAATTAAAATTAGTACAGCATGCATGTTGTATAATCAATCGTAAAATTGGCAAATTGTTCTACTTTTATAGTAATAAAAGATATTATGAGTCCTTGAAATTCGGAAAATTTGACCTGGAATGTCCTGGAAATTTGCTTGTTTAAAAACGTACGAACCCTGTATTAAATTAAAATTCAAGGTTCTTCCCCTCTTGAAAATGGTAAGCTTTCTCAATTACAACTAGTAAATAGGCCTATATGCAATCTTGAGGATATTTCCCGCACGATTAAAATCGTAACGCTACTGGTTTGGTCTACAGGAGTTCGTGTTTCGTACAGGTCATTCCATTCATAGAAAAAGCCTCTTTATATTGGAAAAAGCGTCATAGCTATAGTAGCCTAGGTCAATACTAACTCCGGCTATATAAAATTGATTATAAGATTGAAAAATATTAATCTTATTATTGTAGTAGTGATACTATGTATGTACACGTTTCAGTTATTGTTATTTATTCGTTAATGTTATTATACTGAAAAAAAATTGAGCAGTTGCATATGTATGCTTTTTTTCCATGAATCGATTAACCCAAAAAGAAAGGTAATCCGGGTTCTCCCCCAGGAAAATTTTGATTCCTAGATGGCGGGAAATGAGCTTTCCCGACTACTAATTTTCCCATTGTAACAAAAAAAGAATCAGCTCACAAAAAGGTAGGTCTAGAATTTTTTTCGCTTGGCAGCCCAAAGGGCGGGGGGATCAGGACCCTGTGACCCCCTCAGATCCGCCAATGAAACTAACATTATGACGTTCTTATAAACATAATATTGTTAGCTGGGCAGTGGCGTATTTACAAATTTTTAAGACATTTTTAAATGAGGGACTTCGAGGAGTACACCACTGAGGGATGCCTTTCATGTCCTGAGATGAGTATCCTGTTGAATTGCCTTGATTTAATACACTGCTCCATGGAGCCACAGTGAAGTGGTTTTCAACTCTTAGGGGTCTACAAAAAATAATTGTGGTTGGGGAAATCGCGTCAAAAAGATCCGATCTCACTTACAACACATGGATTTTAAGCTTCTTGCTAAGTTCATCTCGAAGGTCAGTAGGAAGTGAGTCCAATACCCTCGGAAACTGAAAGTGTAATACTTAAAGACAATCGGTACAGGTAAATTTTTTGTATAAATTTAAGGTCGTCATAGTGACAGAGGTTAATAATATTAGAAAAAGTAAGAGAAATGGCAGTGTAGAATGCGAAACAACTTAAAATTAAAAATTACTACCAATGGAATCAGCATAAGATGTTATGTAAATTTAATCGTTCAAACGTAGAAAGGATGATAAATGAAACGGTGAAAAAATGGTATAACAGTAGTACAGTAGTAACGGGACGATGACGAGACGTCTATCGAATACGAGAAGAACAACGTCAACGAGTATGAGTACGTGTACGTGTACGTGATTCACTGAAACGTGAAATAACCATAAAATACAAATAGCATAATGCAATACAATAATGATGAATGAAAGTATTTTAGCTTTAAATTAATAATACATTCATCCTTGACAATCTTATCTCTTGAAATTTAAGTTTTCCTATAATTCAGTATAACAATAATATGCTTTATGTAGCCAGCGTAAGCCTAGCCTAGGCATACAAATAATGTAAACAACTATACGTCCATGGAAACATGCGTGCGTACACGCGCGGCTGCCGAGACAACCGTCGAAGAAGAAGACGTTAGCGTACGCCTTCACATTCAAACAGCAAGAAACGCCATTTATCGATTTAATCATCAATTAAAACTAACAGTATTTCAATACTTAAAAGATTAACATACAAAATGATCGAGATAGCTCAATCTACATCTATCAGAGTATTCTTACAACTAAACATTATTACTTTAAACTCTGGTTAAATAATGTTTTATCATAAAACTAATCATCGAATCACAAACAATCAATGTCAATCATAAAAAGATCTATACAAA
>NW_022739414.1:0-523 GCF_011630105.1 Anneissia japonica
ATTAAGTACTCATCCAAAACTTTGTTCCAATTACGACCTGATTGTTTTAATCCATACAATGACTTATTAAGTTTGTATACTAATTTCTCACGAGAATTTGGTTCAACTTCAAAACCTTCAGGTTGGTCAATATAAACATCTTCCTGAATAGGGGCATTTAAGTAAGCAGTCTTAACATCCATTTGACTTAATTTTAGATTATGTTGTGCTGCTAATTGCATCAACACACGGATTGAAGTCATAGATGTTGTTGGGGCAAATGTTTCAGTATAGTCAATACCCTTAATTTGGCTGTAGCCTTTCGCTACGTACCTAGCTTTATATTTAATTTCTTTATCTGCCGTTTCTTTCTTAGCATATACCCATCGACCCCCCACTTTATGGCCGCCTTCTGGCAATTTTGTCAATGTAAACGTTTCGTTTTCTTCTAGTGAGTTCATTTCCTCAATCATAGCTTTGTTCCATTTTCCAGAATCGGGAGAATTTATTGCCTGATTATAAGTTTGAGGTATGTTACAGACTC
>NW_022739415.1:0-820 GCF_011630105.1 Anneissia japonica
AATACATACATATATATACATATATATATATATTATATATATATTATATATATATACATATATATATATATATACTTGCTATAATAGTTAATATTACTTTAGCTATGGTGATATTTTTGTTTTTGTCTAAATATATTAATGAAAATATATTGAAAAATTTAGACTAAATCCAATCTAGGGCTTAGATCAAATGCTTGATATTGCGTATATGAATATCAATATACCTGTTCCATATCTTATTGCTTATATTATCACTAGATATTAAAAATAATGATAATATTGATAATAATTTTGTTACATATTTTAACAGGTAAAATAGCAACTACAACTTACTAGTCTTCCTGCTCTGTTATTATGCAGATTCATCCGTGATTTTGGATCTTTGTTTCGTTCTCTACTGTCGAGAAAATCGATGGAAAATTCAACTCCAAAGTCTATATCATGGCTGCAACCACCCCAAGCAAATGTGTCTTCTGATCCAGAAAAGGCTGTGTCACAACCACAAGCCCGCAGCATACCCATACTACACTCGCTTGTTACTTTAAACGCCACACCGGCTGCGGTTAACGCATAGGCAAACGCTGTTTCAGGATATGCTAATAAAGAGAGAAAATAAATTATAAATTCAATCTTCTAATTATAATAATATTATTATTACTATTTTCAACTATCATATTTCTATAAATATATCTAGCTACAAGTTATTGCAACTCTATTCTTTTGTTGCCCTGTTTAACAAGAGCTATGCCTAATAATAAACTAATAATAGATAATAGCAACAACAACAGCAGCAGCAACACTTATATATATATATATATAT
>NW_022739416.1:0-792 GCF_011630105.1 Anneissia japonica
GGGGGTGGGGGTAAGGGGTCCCCCTTGAAAAAAAAAAAAATTATACCTTTTCAGGACCCGTGAGTTGAAATTTTTGTTTGTTAATGGGAAAATTAGAAGTCGGGAAAGCTCGCATTTCCCGCCATCTAGGAATCAAAATTTTCCCAGGAGGCCCTCAACACTCCTTCCTTTTTGGGGTTCATCTATTCATGGAAAAAAGAATATGTATGCAACAACTCAATTTTTTTTTCTGTGTAGGGGCCTATACCGTACACACATGATAGGCCTATGCCTATTTTCTGTAGGCCTAATTAGAATGAGAAAAATAGCTGACATTTAACAAAAAGGGAAAACCTTGAGTTTTGAAGAACTTTAGCTTCATTAAAAGACTTTTAAAATCGGGTGAAACTCATTTCTCGCCATCTAGGAATCAAAATTTCCAGGGATAGGACTCCCGGTCGACCCCGTTCTATTTGGGGTTCATCGATTCATGAAAAGAATATGCAACGACTAATTTTTTTTATGTACCCTGTATATGCACATAATGGAGTATTTACTGTAATAAGAATAGTAAATGAAGGACAAACAGCTCTTTTCAGACTAACACATTTATTTAATCACAAGCTTTCGACCACGCAGTGATCTTCTTCAGGTGAATGTACAAATAGGATAAAAGTGTGGTCATATATACAGTAAGAACAAAAGGGTGGACGGTGACTGAGTATAAACAAAGGGATAATGAGTCTCATCTGATGAAACAAAAGATAATAAACTGAAGCAGTCAAATATATGCAGGAACAGGCAATAGATTAT
>NW_022739417.1:0-1168 GCF_011630105.1 Anneissia japonica
AAAATAGCGTAAATTTTGCTCTGAAAGACCCAACAATTAAATTTATGGACTCGGATCGGGGTAAATTGAAAAAAAACTATGGCATTATATTATTCACCTCTAGCTTTGCTATAAATGTGAAAATTAACAATAAACATATATTAGTTAACTAGGTACTCTTTACTGTTTTTATCAATTTTAATTGAAATTATCATAAAGCCAATTTCCAAGATGGTGTTCATCTTGGCGGAGAAAATGGTTATTTTTGTAAGATTATTATATTATTATTATTATTATTATTATTATTATTATTATTATTATTAATATTATTATTATTATTATTATTATTATTACTATTATTATTATTATTACTAGTAGTACAAAATACAATCTCATCAAAGCAATCACATATAGAATATATATAAGTATTATTATTTTAATAGTAGTATTATGCTTATTTATTATTTTTGAAATCATTAATAATATTATGTATATATTACTGTATTGTAATTCTGTTATTTCAAAATTATATTTTAATATTAGAATGAATTACATTGTTAGTACCGTTATATAATGCTATGCTTCTACTTACTCCTCCTTTAAATCGTCCCTCAAAAGTTACCTCCTTCTTTCTCTCCTGTAATTCTGTTTCTTTGGCCTTTTGCACTGAGAATTCATTTTTTTGATTTCTACCTTATTTTTTATTTTCTGTTTTATTTATTAATTTAAATTGAATTATTTTCTTTAAATTAAGAGTGATTTGATTTATATTTCTCATATACATTGGCCTATTATCTATTTTTAATTTATTTGATTATTTTATTTAGTCTACTTTATTCCCTTTGTTGTTTTAATGTCCCTTTGCCTATTGTTTTTTAATATTACTCTTTCATTTACATCTTTAATTGTAATTTTATTTTAATCTTTATATTAAGTTTTTTTTCTTTATGTAAATTTTGTATTGAGAGGTTGTTATTTATTTTACTGTAATTTAATTAGTTTAATATGCTCATTTGTTTTGTCTTACTATGTGTATTGAGGGTCCCTAATGATCAGCTTCGGCTGGATGGACCACCCTCATTAAAGATTGTTGAAATAAATAAATAAATAAATAAATAATATTATTTATTACCACTATTGATATCATTACAGTATTATCACCATCCGTCATCATCATCCTCTTCCTATT
>NW_022739418.1:0-827 GCF_011630105.1 Anneissia japonica
ATAGGACGTAAGAAAAATCTAAACCGTCTTTCGAAATGCTATATAAATAAATAGATAAATAATAATCTGAGATAGGAACATAAGATGTAATAATCATACCAAATGGGAAGGGTTCACCTAAAACTCCAGATGCCGTGAAGGGGAAAAGCAGGCTGGACTTTAGCTTTATTATTATAGGACGATACAGGGGTACGATAGAGTATTGGTTAAAATGTTAAGATTTATTATTCGCTTTTAAGTTTTATTACAAAAAATACCAAAAATGTGTGTTTAGTACATTTTCGACTGCCTTAAAATTTGGACCTTTTTCGATTTGGGGTGGATGTTGGGGAGCGTACTCACCCACTCATATTAAAATAACGCTTTATTAACATGTACACTTTACATAATGTATTAAATCAATCAAACAATCAATTTTATTTTCTGAATATGTATTCCTATACCTCATAAAAGTATGAATGTTATAGTTTCCAAAAAATTCTTTTTATCTAATGAGATTTATACTTAATTAGGCCTAACTTAACACAGATGCCAAAATGAAAATAGTTTGAATGCATTTCTCACTAGTTTAATCTCTTTTATTTCAGTGTCTCAGGTCAAATCTACCGAACCATCAATAAGTGCGAAGTCGATGTACAATTATTGTCAGAGCGGAACACGATGTGTATTAAATTGCCGGAGCAAAAGATGCTATCATTAGCCGGATTTATGTGTTCCTAATCGCGCGCGTATATTTATTAGGATTTATATCACTGGATCGCCGGAATTGAATCAAATTTGCCAATTGTGTTTCTAATACAACGAACAAGTAATTCTCGAACGATACG
>NW_022739419.1:0-4463 GCF_011630105.1 Anneissia japonica
AAAGACCTGGCCTGAGATTTATGGATTTAAGATTTTTTTAATCACGCTTAGGCCTATGTGTTCTAGTATTATGCCTATGTATAACGTGTACTCGATGCATATTTGCATGTTTAGAAGTATTCATTTTGAGTGATCCCAGGAAAGAATTTGTATTGGCTCAATAATAAGCTTTAATATTTTAACACTGTGTACAAAGGGGGGGAGCCGCGGCTCCCACGGCTCCCCTCCCCCCCCCACCCTGGATACGTCCCTGGTTTTGATTTGGTAGATTCTAATTTAGGTCGCTATTTTTTAGTCTTATAATAGGCCATCGTACCATGATTGAAACGTCAATGCGATGCGTACATTCATATAATTCATAATTATCATTATATATTTATTTCAAAAAGTAATGGAATTGAGAAAAAGTGGTCCGGCCATAGCCGGTGCGGCCAGTCCTGTGGTTCTCCGTCCTTGAAAGTGTGGCAAGTAATGTGCTAATCGGATTAGGTCATTAGGTACAGACCAATCAGAAGCAAATGCTCATTTTTTGAAGTACTGTATTAGTTGCTGTATGTTGGCTTCATACACAGTTTACATACTACAGAATTTATCAGCACTATCAAATAAATGGTAAGAATTTTATATTTGTATACTATATTACAGGGTGTATCTAGGCTAGCCCAATATCGTAACTGTTCAGGCTTGCTTTATATATTTGGTTATCTTTTGTTTTAGCTAGGATAACCTAGGCCAGCCAGGCCCTCTGGCCCTAGCCTAGTAGTAGTAGCTCTAGAGTACTGTAGGGAAGTGTAAGAGCATAGTTAGCATAATTATTTACTTGTTTAGGCTAGACTGCAAGTTGGATGTGTGGGCTAAGTTTGAATTATTAGCGGTAATTTTTAATCGCCTAGGCCTAGACTTAACTTTGTAAAATGGCCACGTCCTGTGTTGAAATGCTGTAATAGGTCTATATTGTATTAAATATAATGTTAACATGTGGTTGCATGAACCAAGCACAAAAATAAAACAGCTATTTATTAATATTGTGTTTAATAATTCATCTTATATCATAGGCCTACATACTGCCAGTGGTATAATATCCACATCACTGTCGTGTCATCAGTAATCATTTTCTATTTTTTTTTTTAAGTTAATAATGTAAATTTTTATATTTTCTTTTAATAAAGAGAAAATTTAACTACAGTAAATATCTTATGATAATATTAACATTATTTAACGCTACGGTTAGTGTAATTAATAATAGAAATATAAAAATTTATATGGGTCTAATTTAGTTGTGTGCATAGGTCTAACATTGTATAAATAATATGGTATTTCTTTCAGGTTTTCAATCCATTGAAAGGAAGTCATGTTTGTTGCAATATATTGTTTGTGGTAGACACTGGGAAAAAACCAACTATTGAATGTGTATTTATTTGTCTCCTGGTACAAAACTGATGGAAGAGCAGCCATGATGAAGCAGTAAAAAGGCATATAAAAAATTTTATTTTATGAGAATATATACTGCACATTTGCTAATACCACTATCACACATCAGTAAGTGACTACCCTACTATGTCACAGTAATGGCCATTTGTTTCTTAATTAAGTCTCGGGTACCTAAGAAGTCACAGCATTTGTCTTAATCGTCGTTGTACGAAGGTGATTAATAAGTTAAAATTAATTGGGGACAGTCTAATCGTAAATATTATCTTAACATGCTTAATATTCTCCAACGATAAATGGCACCTAACTTCGTAGTATGATGCTGTCAGAGAAAAATGTATTTAAATCTTTAAAAAAAAAAAAAAAATCTATTATTGAAAGATGTGCTTTAAAGTTTGTTTTCAAACTTATTTTGTTCTCCATCCATTCATGTTTGGTGTTGTTCCTAATTATTTAGCAAAAAGTTAAATTGTTTTAGCTTAAGTCCATTATTAACCCAGGCAATTACCATACTCTACTACACAACATTTAATTAAATTTAATATTTTGCATATCAAAAGTAATAAAACTGAATGAATATGTGTTTTAAGGTAACTGCCACTCCCTATAGAGAAATCTCTAACTGTCCATGTTTGCAATACTATTTTCCATAGTGAATATTTTTCAGTATTTGCATCATTATTGGTAATGCTTGCAGTAGGCTTACAGTATATCAATGTAGATTGGTCTGGGAAGAACAGTTGTTTCATCTATCTACATAGTATTCAAGTATTTACTATTTTAAAATTTACCATACAAACTTTAAAACAATAATTCAGTCTTCTTTGTTTCAAATATTTTTGTTTTGTTTTTATCTTTCACAAAGGTTCTTGGATACCTTGCTTCAATACCTCTGGTTGGACAAGAAAAGACCTGGCTAAGGATAGTAGAGGGTCAAATAATTTATCACCAAGAAAGTTACTGATTTAAACCGAATCCTGTAACGCGAAAGATTCTTAATTATGCTAAGTGTGCAATATTAGGTCAGTTAAGTTATACCTCCATGGTTAAAACGACAGTAATGCATGATAGGTATATTTTGAAATCTACACATAGTAGCTGTTTTTATAATTATTACAAAAACTCTGATTTAAACATGCCTGTATAGCTACGATACATAATATTTAATGTTTTTTGCAAGTTTCAATTAAAGAAAAATGGTCAAGTATATTTTAAACTCAGTGTATTTTGTAAGTTTAAAGGAATAAACATTGACATTGACTCAACATTAAAAATTTACATTGAATTAGCATTGAACATATTACATTGAATCGACGTTGAAATTTACGTTGATGAAAACTTTCATTCACAACCAAAATTCAAAGTTGATTCAACATTGATCATTTGATGTTATTATAACGTTAAATAATTGATGTTGAAACAACTTTAGATAATTTACGTTGAATCAAAGTTGAAATTTACGTTGATGAAAACTTTCAAATTCAACCAAAACTCAACGCTGATTCAACATTGATCATTTGACGTTGTTTTAACGTTAAACATTGACGTTGAAACAACTTTAGATATTTGACGTTGAATCAATGTTGAAATTTACGTTGATGAAAACTTTCATATACAACCAAAATTCAACGTTGATTCAACGTTGGTCATTTGACGTTGTTCCAAAGTTAAAAAATTAGCGTTGAAAAAACCTTAGACATTTTACGTTGAATCAACGTTGAGATTTACGTTGATGCAAACTTTCATATACAACAAAAATTAAACGTAGATTCAATGTTTGCATATTACGTTGAATCAACGTTATTTCAACCAAGTTGTGCCCACTGGGTAGTATGAAAGAGAATACGTATTGAATGACCTAAAGAGTGAAATACCAATCCACAAGAATAGTGTTGAATATTTCGTCGTATCAAGGACACATCAGCAACTGAGACAGGAATTAGACAGGCCAGGTCTTACTGTGCTAATAAGCTAGCGGGTGTTGGAAAGTATTGAGTATTCAACTTAAATCATAGTATAGTCTAATGATCACTGAATTTCACAATTGTACATCAAGTTATTAATGCGGGCCAAGGTCGCTATATTGAAGTATATATCCTTATTGTAATTTTAGTATTTACTAGGGTTTATGTTCTTTGAACAGAACCCTGGTAACAGCATTTCCTCTCCCACCTAAACCTATATTTATTTTGTGTCTGTATTTGTTCGATCAAAATTTGGTATAATAATCTAGCATAATTTCTCATCCTATAAATGCTTCCGACAGCTATGCTGGTTTACAAAAGTACCAATTGCGCGCATACTGCTTCATGGTCCTACTTACATGTATCGATTGTTCACGGCCACTGATTTTCTGTTCACTTATTGTTATGCAAAATACGTTTTATTTGTATTATACCAGTGTGAGTTTGTACTGTATTTCTATTTCAAAGATTAAATAAAGTGAAACGATGTCCGTGGTTGCCTGTTGATGAATACGAGGAAAATTTTGGTAAGTGAACACTGTTGTTGGCCCTAATACCACAAATGTAGGTGTTATTCTTGATGAATCTATCTGTTTCGTCCGTTTGTAAATCATTTTTTTGTATTTTCGCAAACTTTGGTGAAATCGTAAGTACGTTTGTTCCAACACAACTGAAAAACTTATTCATGCATTTTTTCTTCATATACCGATTTAACAGAAAGTTAAAAAATCTGCTGCCCGAATATATTAAACCCGATTAAACACTATGATTTACACTGGCTACCTGTTAAAGAAAGAATTACATTTAAAATAATTTTTCTTGTGTTTATAAAGTCACTTCCATTTAAATAACATCGTATCTTACGCCTGTTAAGTCGTATTTTTAAAAATAATTGTCGTATTTTGAAATTCATACGCGAGTATATACGGTACCGTATACTACTTATTACGTAACCACTAAGGAAGTTCGGGTTCTAGCCACATAATCAACGGTTGGTTGTATAAATTCGCAAGACTGCTCGCGACTACTAGATTCTACAAGTGCGTGGTTGGCTGGGTTGTTTTGGTCGGA
>NW_022739420.1:0-525 GCF_011630105.1 Anneissia japonica
TCGGTTAAAATTGTGAAGTCAAATGGATAAGAAATCTAAAACCTTTACGTATATAAACTTTTTTTTATAACACAGATAAAATTCCTCCATGACAATGGCTGCATCATGTTTTTTTCAGCTTGTCCGTCTGTTTTGTGTTTTTATTGTGATAGACCATGGATAAGACATAGTGATTACAATATTTAAATGGAAATTGTTTTTACTGTTTTGTGTTTTTATTGTGATTAAGAGACAGAAATGTTAGAGACTTTTTTCCAACACAGTACATTACATACTAAATTAAGTATTTGTATTAGGGACAAATGTTTTATGGTTATATTGATGAAGGTAAAGGACTATGTCACATCTGCTTTCAAGTTATTGGTAGAGGACCCTGTCTACAGCAATAAGCGGTATCCAATTCCAATCGAATTTGAGACAAGGAAACATTTGACTGTAAATCAGCTCAATGAGTGAAATTGATTATCTGGATGTGATGTTTCAGAAAGTTGTTGAAAATAAAATTATACAAACATACTGGTGTAA
>NW_022739421.1:0-11283 GCF_011630105.1 Anneissia japonica
CATGTTCACTGACTGTATCCTAGGAGTTTATATTTGTAGCAATTCAAATTGCAAACCCGGGTAGTGTAATACGGTATTTGTCAAAAGACAGCAAAGCAACAATCTATGAATTAAGCTTAGAAGAAGAAGTCCTAGATATAGCTGTATCTGGATACGAAATACAGCCATGGGACCCTATTAATGGTGCCGGTGAGTAATGACACTGTGATGAATGTCAATTTTTGGTGGTGGTGATAAAAAATATGAACACGAGGAGAAAGAGAAGGAAATAGGAGAAGGTTTTTATTGTAATTGAATACTTCATTCCTTCATACTTCATATTTTTATTGGTTTTCCTCCCTTTATTCTACCAAATCAAGCAGGGTTTCGTCGCTTGCTTCTTTCATTAGCCTATATTTAACAAAATTATTGCAATACCTTTGATGAATATAAATAATTATTTGAAGGAGAAAAGACATAAAATATTGATAATAAAGATGACTGTAGTGATGATTATGAATATGATGAGAATAACAGACAATGAAAATAATATGGATGATAATGATGATAGTGATAATCATTGTAGTGATGTGGCAGTAATCGTTGTTGTTATGGTTACAATGATGATGGTGGTGATTTTATGGTCAGGTGATAATAATAATGATGATAATAATAATGATGCTACAGCTGCTGCTATTGTTGCTGCTGATGATGATGGCAGTGCTCGTAATAATGAATGAAATAATGATAAGATCATAAATGATGATGATGGTAATGATGATGATGATGGTGATCGTGATACTGATGCTGACGATATGATAGTGATAATAATGATTTAGATAACACATACTACTGTAGGCCTATACTTGTGTTTAAATGTTTAGCAACATCCGTGCTTTCAAATATATTTACCAGCATTTTTATTTTACTTAGTATGCTTAAACGCAGACCCACATTGCAATGAGTTTTGTGTTCATGACGGTAAGGGCGGTTATGAGTGTCTGTGCTCTGATAAATATTCCCTACATGCTGATGGTGTAAACTGCACATTTGGTAAGTAAATTAAAATGTATGCAAATGATAATGATGGCTGTGTTTAAATGTGGCTAGGGCTCAAAAGGACTTTTTCTAAATAGGAGTTCGAAATAATGTATGATTTTCAACGAGGCAATTTTAACGTTTCAATATATTGGGCATTAGTCCAGTGGTTACAGTTTTAACAGCCAAAAATGCACTGAGATAGTGATGGTCATAAGTATGTATTTATTTTAAAATATAAATTTTATAAAATAAAAATTCACGACCCAACAACCATAGTTTCTAATTGACAACACAACATTATCATATCAACCTCACCTCCAACATCATTACCATCATTACTAATAATATTCATCATTGTCGGTATCATCATCGATATTATTGTCAATATAATGCTATTTTTTTAAATTTTATTTTCAAATCAACTAGCCGAGACAAACAAATCTATAATAATTATAAGTTGACATCAATTATAATAAACTCCACATAAATTACACATAAAGCAAACACCACAAACAAATATTATAATAAATATAAAATATAACACAAAAATTACAAACACTTATTATTGATGAAAAATAATTTGTGTAAAAAGTGCTAGGCCTAATCAAATAGAAATGCCATTTAGTCATTGTTTTTTTTTCTAATATTGTTGTGTAAGTAATTAATGATGATTAATTAATTAATCATCATCTTCTTCTTCTTTTTCTTCTTCTTCTTCCAGAACTCATGACAAGGAAAATCTTTTTTTCTAATGCAATTGCTTAAATACACAAATTATGCAATTAAAATATGAATTTTTCATTGTTTTTCTTTTACTCATGATATAATATTCATGTTTAAACTATATAATTCTTAGAAAATATTATTGGTAAACTGTATGATTTATATAATTACGTAAAATTATGTTTTTACAGACAGCAGTGTAATTGAGCCGCCGTATTTCATATTCACAAGGCAAAATGAGATTTCGTTTATACCAGTGACATTGGTACATCAGGGTCAAGAGGTCAGTAACGGTATTGATAGGATTCACACACTACTTAGTGACTCAGAATCCCCGCTTGCCCTCGCTATAGACTTCAAAGATAAGCTCTTGTTTTATTCGGATCGGATTGAAAAGTCTATCAAAGTTGTAAGAATTGCTGAAGGTGAACTACCAGAGGTGTTATTTCAACGAATAGGGCAGGTTGAAGGTGAGATAATAAAATTATTTTATACATTTTATAGAAATTAGACAATGTTAATACAATGATAATAATGTCAGTAATCTCTAAATCTTTATTTACCCATAGTTATTTTATTTCAACAATCATTAATGAGGGTGGTCCATCCAGTCGAAGCTGATCATTAGGGACCCTCAATACACATCAGTAAACAAGACAAAAAAGTGTATGAAACTAGTACTTAATAAATAGTAATATAAATACAGTTAGACTACTGTAAGTAGCCCTAATGAAATAATCAAACAAGAAAAAATAAATAAAAAGATATACAGATGGGAAAAAAGAAAACAACTTTCAATTCTTAATTTACAAAATTAATTAATTCAACATAATATACAAAAAGAATATAAATTAATAAAGAAAATCTATAAATAATTTACAATTAAAGATGTAAATTAATCAGACAGGATCAAATAACAATTTAAATATGCCAAAGAAACAGTACTACTGACAAAGATATAAATAAGTTTAGAATATAGTAGCTCTATTAATCAAATAATCAAATAAAATATATAATATACGGTAATACATATGAGGGAAAAAACTATTCATCATATAATTCTTACGGTAACTTACAGAAAATGAATTAAACCAATATAATAAACAAAACTGAAAATAGATAATGGAAGAAAAATCTAATGAATTTACAATGAAAGATGCAAATTTAAATAACAATTAAAATAGGTCGAAGATACAATATTAAAAGAGGAAAAAATGGAGCTAGCTTTTGAGGGACGATTTAAAGGAGGAGTAAGTTGTAGTTGCATTGTGGGTATCTAAGGGAAGATAACAGTGGTGGCGCCAGAGGGGGCTGGGGGCTATAGCCTCCCCCCCCCCACCCGTCGGGGAAGTCGATGAATTTTGTCGGGGAACAAACAAATTAAAAAATATATTTACATGTAATATTCGTTTAGCCACCATATCGTTTGTGTTAACTTTTCATCAAAACAACAACAACAGTAATAATAATAATAATAATAATAATAATAATAATTCAATGAGACTAATTAAAAATAATTTGCGATCTGTTATGACAAATGCTCATTTAGATAGCCTCATGATGGTTGAAATACATCGTGATAGGTGAAGCAACCTCGACCATGACAACGTGGTTGACAGATTTCATGCAAAATTTCCAAAATATAGAATTTCACTTTCAAGAATGAGGATTTGAAAATAAATTAGATGGTTACATTGCATACTCTTTGTTTTGCTTTGTTCAAAATGTTTTGGTTTTTTTAAGATGATTTCAACATTAAAAAGCATAGCCTGCATGAAGTCATTTTATAGTAACTCGATGCCTATCAAATAAGTAATAAAAATTCGCCATAATTCATCAAATATCGTGGCTTCCGAGAATATTTTGTTAAATAAACATTCACTATTGAACTTCTGTGCAAACATTACATTACATTAAAATTATTTATGCGTCGATTAATTAACAAATAAATTATTTTCTTGCTCTAATTAAAATTCTAAAACCAGTAGCATACATTATTTTAATATACAAGTTAGCCAATCTAAATACTAAGCTTTGTTAACTTAGGCACAGGCAGCCTTGACGAGAACAACAGCTCTTTTAAGGTTAACAGGTACATGTAGGCCTGAATGTTAACATGCAAGCTGGTTTTTTTTCGCGCTTTGTTGACGATGATTATTATATGCGGCCTTTCTTTTTGTTGTTGTGAAACAGTCGTGAAGTCATGGTCTATTCAGATTCAAATTCAGAATCAGATTATATAGAGGGAAGCCATATTATGAAACATATTTACAAACCTAATGATTTAGAAGCAGAGGTGGTGCCAGGATTTGCCCGACGGGGTGTCCGAATTCCATGATTGGTGAGGGGGGGGGGTGGGGGGGGGGGGGCAGATGTCCCCGACGAAAAAAGGTGGACGTGGGCGAGCTTACTAATATGTAGAAAATACATATACATTTTTTTCTCCCCGACGATTTGTGGTTTTTTCTTCCCGACAGAGGGGGAGTGGTGGGAGAAGCTCTCCCAGACGGGACCAGAGGCTCCCACTTGCGACACCCCTGATTAGAAGTAAGCACATGAAATAAAATATTGGGAGGTATTCGCTAATTATGATCATGTCAATTGATCGTGTACAAATTTATGAGCAGCATAAATCGCATAACGAGTTTGTAAGCTTAACATTATTCTAAAAATGTTGTTTTAACGAAGTGCCGACAGGGCTACTGTACCTAATGATATACGTTACTAAGCCGAATTTATGAATGTAATTGCCTTAATAAACGGACAGTGGATGATTATACTATGATTAACAAAATTTGATAGGCCTATTAATTATAATTAGTTTTATTGCCTATCTCCAAAAGGTTTAGCAGTCGATTGGCTGGCTAAAAATATTTATTGGACTGACTACGAATTTAACCACATTGTAGTTTGCACGTATGACTCACGCTCTATGCGAGAATTGTTTAATACTGACGTCATCAAACCAAGAAGTATTGCAATTGATCCTTTTGAAAAGTAGGTGTTATATCGTCAATATTATTATTTTTTCGTAATCATTATAATAATCATTATTATTATTTTATTTCTATTGTTTATATTATTTTAATTTAGTATTATCCATATAATTACTGAATTAATATATTATTATTTTTATTATCATTATCATTATTATTATTATTATTATTATTATCATTATTATTATTATTATTATTATTATTATTATTATTATTATTATTATTGTATATATTTTTATTGTTAAGAAAATTATGCTTTCGACTGTTTTGTAACCCAAGGTAATGCTTTTTATTTCTCTAAACTTACTCTGTCAATTATTTATAACAATTTAACAGACTACTGTTTTGGAGTGAGTTAGGCCCACCTGGCCAGATAGAATCTTCAAACTTAGACGGAAGCAATAGAAACGTAATAAATGATGTTGCTGACCAACCTAGCGGCCTAGCTGTCGACCTTAACGAACAGAGGTAGGCCTAAGTATTACTTAGTTTCATGATGAAAAAATATACGAAATTATGTGTTAACTTAGACTAGCGCTGTTTAACACATAATAAGAAGGCGGATTCAGTTCCCCTGCAATTTATCGGATTCAAATTTTATGCTAAATTTCAGTATACCCAGTTAGAGCGTTCATAATTTAAAAAGATTTAATCCCGGTTCCAACTTATTCCTCTTCTTTAAAGTTTAAATTTACATGAAAGAAATAAACCTTCAAAATTATTGTAGTCTTTTACTAATATAGAATGGCGAGGAATCATATAGCCTATCGTAATAAGGTGTACCTGTAGGTTCACGTTTTAACAATCATAACATAAATCATTGTGTAGGCCTATCTGAAAAGACTCGATTGGAGATGTCTTATCGCTTCAAAAGTTTGAAAGCGGGGGGCGTATTAAAGTTGATCTCAGTCAGTTATTTACAGTACGTCGAAAGCTATTACCGTACTACTCAGCGCATGTGCAAAATGTGACGTTCGAATTCCCAACCAAATCCAACTACTTATATACATCCATATAGACAAAAGATATTTTTTAAACATAACTTTAGACCTTTGTAATTTTTACATTTGATTTTGTCCTAGAAACAAGTTCAATATTTAGGTCCACTTAAGTGTAAAAAGTAGGCCTCTGACTGCAAATTAATCTTGAAATTATATATGATTGTATTTCAGTTATCTCTAATGTATCAGGATGTAGTTAACTTTATTTGTGATTATTTTCATTAACACACTCTACTTTTGTTGCAGAGTTTATTTCGCTGATAGAAACGATGGTAGAATACATTATATGAATTACGATGGTTCCAAACTGAACACATTTTACACACATCCGGAAAACAGCTATTTGAACTTTTTTGATATTACGTTATATCAGGTATTAACAGTGTATGTTTGAAGATACTCCATGGCCTATGAAAGAATGACAGAAAGAATAAAATATACAATAAAATATAATGCGTAGAAGTCTGATGACCTGTCGTGATTGATGGTTTACGTTTCATCTGCAATCTTCCACCAAAATCAACTTGCGTCCTTTTAATAATTTAGCTCTTCTTCTACTTATGCCACGTGAATATTGTTTACAGTTGTCTTTGTATATTAAACGACTGATTGTGGTACAGGCCAAATAAAAACTAATTAAATATTGCACTTGGTCATTGATCCAATATTAACTCCAAAATTTACATTTACTCATTTATTTTTTAAAACTTAAAATATATAAAAATACACACTCATTAAAATACTAACAAAGCGAATTTATTTTATACTCATCATACAAAATAGGTAATTGCAGAAAACACTGACATACAATGTTTTGGATTAAAACGAACAGAAATAATGAAACCAAGAACCAGCTATTCTCAAAGGAAGAAAACTATTGAAGAAGTGACTTTCTAGTTTAGAATAGACATGACAAAGACAGTGGTGGCGTCGGGGAGAAAAAAAAATTGTTTGTGTTTTCTATATATTGGTAGACTATAAAATCGATTAAATAAGCCCTCGGGAAAACCTGACCCCTCGTCGGGCATCGGCCCCCTCGTCAGGGACCTCGGCCCCCCTTCGGGCAAACACTGACGCCACTCCTGGACAGAGACAGGCGACCTCGGCATAGGAAAGAGCCAACACAATTACCCTTAATAACTTAATAATATACATCTTGTTTTTTAGGATTTCATTTTTTGGACAGAGTCGACAGACGGAGATCGTAACGGAATATATGTTGTGTCTAATGAAAATGGAAATGAAATTCTTGGGAATCTCCCAGAGAGCTCCACTATTTATTCTATTGAAACCTACGATGAATCCGTCCAACCTTCGAATGACAGTAAGTCAGAGATATTTCTGATAATATAATTTGCATAATACTATTAGATAGACAGAATCTCTCCCAATATGCTTATTTTATATTATTTTAAGTTAACGTCAGTATACCTTAGTTAACCGATGAAGTTTGCCGAAAACGGTCAAAAAGTCTTAACATTGGGTAAATCAATTTGCTTGCATGCTTACTTACTTGCTTAAGGATGGTGGTGTCTTTGAAATGATGGTTTTTCACAAGTTTGTCTCCCATTGCTGTTTTGAGGTCTTCTTCGTCCATCCCGGTGCCTGCTTTAAGGATATCAAGTCTGATATCAAGTTCGTCTGTATTTGAATCAATTTGGTTAAACAAACAAAAAAGTAATTTTAACATGACTATTGATAATGGTAACCAGATGAATTTCTTCCATGATAGTATTTAAGCAATTAAATTCGAAACTTTTTAGACAGAAAAAAATAAGCCTGTATGTTTCAGATTATATTACTTTCTGCCGTGTTGTTGACCGAGCATAATGTAAACTAACTCGTGAAATGATAAAATATAACTTGTAATTAAATCGTCGCTTTATTAAGTAAGTAAATATAATTGTAACAAAATTACCCCTCCATTGTAACAGCTCTTTTGGGCAATAGGTTTAATTAATGGAACAGTCCTGAATTACTTACAGTAGTGATTGGTCCGTCAGTCTAATTGGCTGATGGTGTCCATATATAAGTGCTAGTCTGGGAATAAATCATTCCCTATCCCTTGGCTGCCAGCGCTATCTGCTGCTCCCAAGATAGGCTGGGCCTTCTCACCCCCTCCTCGTGCTTTCTTCCGTGTTTGTTTGAAATGTGTTTTCGTTTTGAAATTCTGTGTGAGTTGCCTTTTTGAATCTTGTATATTATTGTTTTCAACACTGTTTATGAGAATTCTTCTCGTGTCTTTGAATGTTTTCCCTTAAATTGAATAGGTTTTTTATCTGTAATTTTCTGCTGTTATTATTATTATTATTATTATTATTATTATTATTATTATTATTATTATTAATATTATTATCATCATTATTATTGATAATATTTATTATTATTATTATTATTATTATTATTATTATTAATATTATTATCATCATTATTATTGATAATATTTATTGTGATGAATTTATTGTTAATATTTTAATTTTTATATAATTATTGTTGTTGATTAATGAACCACGGACTCAAGGAAGAACAACTTTTTACAATTTCCTTTTTGATATTGTATTTTCTATGTTGAATTTTTTTTTGCGGCGGGTGGGGGTTAAGTCAACGGAAGCTCGGACAGGTTCAAGAACGTTACAATATATATAATATAATTTTATTAGGTGTATGTAATCAAGAGGGAAACAATGGATGTTCTCGTCTATGTTTGACGTCATTACTAAACGAAACTTCTTGCGCCTGTTCAGATGGCTTCGTAATTGATGACAGTGATTACACCCAATGCAAACCTGGTATGTTAAATAAACCAAAAAAAAGTAATATTATTTACAATACTAATAATAACAACAATAAAAATATTGATAATGATGAGGATGATGATGATGATGATAATGATGATGATGATGATGATGATGATGAATAACAACACTGATAATAACAACTATAAAAATAATGATAATAATGATGATAAGGAAAATGTTATACTCATGAAGATAAAATTTATGAATTTGATGATAATAATTATAAGGGTGATGATATTAATTATAATATTAATAATAATATGCATAAAACTAAGTTGTAATAATAGCAACAAAAATGTATATTATTTGTACGATGAATTACCATTATTATACATATATCTTTATATTTATCAGAATCATCGATACTGCAGGATGACTTCTATTTGATTGCTGACCAGGAGAAACATAGTATATTTCAAATGAATGCAAAAGAACCGTTTAAATACATCGGTTTGAACATCGGAATCGTTGGGGATCCTGTAGATATTACATATGATCCAATCGAGAGAAGATTGTATTGGGTTGACGCAGAGTTCCCTGCCATTCGCCGATCCTCATTAGATGGCACTAACGTCGAAAGTGTCATCAAAGACGAGAACATTGTCTGTAAGTTGTATGTGTTTCATTATCCTAATAAAAAAACTGATATTTTAATTTGTATATTGTCCATGTATTTGCATTTTGCCAAAAGCAAGCCCAGTTCTTCAGGCCCGTAATCAGGAGGGTTTCTCTGGTTCGACCGAACCCACTTTTCAAGCAACCCCTTTTTCTTGATAAACCAAATCATACTCTCCCCTGCATAACAATTGAAGTATAGTTGAACATTTACATACCATAGTGCTTGGTTTCAAAAGGTTTTTTCCCCTAACCTGACAAGGAGCTATCTTCTGGCCGATCACGACCACGAGGCGCCCTGACTCTCATATAAAGTCTTCCTTAAAAAAACTCTTGGTTGTGAGGGTACTATTTTTCAATTGTGCAGATACAAATGCATTGACATTACGTGCATTCGTATTGCAAACACGTATAATTCTACACACTAATAAGTGTGCTGAGCATTTTTGTAATCATTAGCAACGATTTTGTACGCCTGCATGGTTAATTGACGTGTCCCCAAACCATGGTACACTAATAACATCACTATTGTAATATTTAGCCTAATATGAGAAAACTATATACAAAACCGAAATGGTTTTACGAAAAGTTAAAAAAAAGCCTTAATTTCAGCAATTGTATCTTAAGTGATAGCCGTGTCTCTTTTTGTGTTAAGCGCCAATGGGTGTTGCTGTAGACTACGTCATACGCCTGATGTTTTGGACAGATTCTGCGCTAAGAAAGATTGAAGTATCGTATCTAGATGGCACTGTCAGATATTCTTTAATTACTACAGGAAGTGAAGAGCCACGTGATATAGTAGTTGACCCCATTGGAAGGTCATTATATTATATATTTTTTATCAACCAATCACCAATTATTATTTAGTACTCAGTTAAATTTATTTTCATATATTTTTCTTTATTGAAAAAAAAAACTTGGCCGAGATTGAACCATGCAAAATATGATGTAATTATACCGTCTTTTCTTTCACACAGCTAGTCTTCGCTTTGTCACTGCTAACTACGTAACAATAGATTCTTTGTTAAAAATCGTAGTCTCAACAATATCTGTTATTTTCAACGTTAACACGTGTAGGCCTACAGATAATTTTTTTATCACTTTGACATTTTAGCCGGATATTTTGGTCAGTGCATGGGAACAATCCGGCAATAAGAACGGCTTATATGGATGGTGGTAGTGAACGAAAATTACCAATATCTGAATTGGTTAGTAAACCTTCAGGGCTTGTTATAAATTTTAAAGGTTAGCATTCTTTTTTTTACTGATTTATTCTTATTACTACATTCTCAGAAGTAAAACAGTATGGGCGTCAAGTTGATGGATCGTTTTTGATTCGTACTTCCGAGTAAAAAAAAAGATTTCAACCATTGTTTCCTTGCAGTGATATACATATTTTTAAGATAAAAAATGTCACTTTATCAGCAAAAACCACAATAATAAGACCAATGTCACTATTTTGGTTTATGGCAGAGGGTAGATTATACTGGTGTGATGAGACTAATGGGGTAATCGAGAGTATTAATCTTGATGGAACTGATTCCAAAATGTACATTGAACTTCCACCACCTTCGCAACCAAGAAGTGCAACATTAAGGTTTGATGACGTTGTGTGGAGTGACAATATGGAAACTTCATTAAGACACGTAGATAGCGAAAGTGGAGAGGCAAGCAGTATTGATGACAATCACTTTGGGAAAATGTCTTCCATCCATCATCATGCATCAATATCAAGTTTACAAGGTACAGACGACTATTCAGTTGTATTATTGATTTTGTTGTGTTGTTTTTGTCTTTCTCTTGTTGATTGGTTACATCTCGTTATGATATTTTATTTATTTATTATTTTAGTAACATTATTATTTTATAGTACAATTATTTATCATCACAATTCTAGTAATTAACTGCATATTTTCTTTCTTCAAATACTTTAATTTATCATTATCTCGGTTTACGATAAAATGGTGCCTATTTGTCCCATCAGTCATTACTAAGAAGGCTTTTTAATTATATTCTCATATACCTCTGCAGTAACTGACGTTGACAGCAATGAGTGTCTTGATGACAATGGAGGTTGTAGTCATATTTGCCTTCCTGGTCAGGTAGTAGGACAGGTGGTGTGTACATGCC